>NW_007360329.1:2281641-2288921 GCF_000271585.1 Trametes versicolor FP-101664 SS1 | reverse complement strand
CCTTAACGGAGCATTCTGCCGGCCTATGTATACTACAAACACTTTAAAGTATCAGAATGTAAACGCGTCTAACGCATCTATAATACAACTTTTAGCAACGGATCTCTTGGCTCTCGCATCGATGAAGAACGCAGCGAAATGCGATAAGTAATGTGAATTGCAGAATTCAGTGAATCATCGAATCTTTGAACGCACCTTGCGCTCCTTGGTATTCCGAGGAGCATGCCTGTTTGAGTGTCATGGAATTCTCAACTTATAAATCCTTGTGATCTATAAGCTTGGACTTGGAGGCTTGCTGGCCCTTGCGGTCGGCTCCTCTTGAATGCATTAGCTCGATTCCGTACGGATCGGCTCTCAGTGTGATAATTGTCTACGCTGTGACCGTGAAGTGTTTTGGCGAGCTTCTAACCGTCCATTAGGACAACTTTTTAACATCTGACCTCAAATCAGGTAGGACTACCCGCTGAACTTAAGCATATCAATAAGCGGAAGGAAAAGAAACTAACAAGGAACCCGATGTGACTCTGGTCGACGGAGCCGCAGTGGAGGCGAAGGTAGAAGACGATGATCCAATGGCAGACCCTTGGGACGAGCTCGGGGTTGTGGCCGAAGCGAGGGTGACGCTGCTAGTAGAGTTTTCGGTGGTCACTGACCCGGGAGTCGCAGAAGTGGATTCAGCGACAAACGGAGTAGTGAGGCTCGAGCCTGGACGTTGAAGCGCAGGTGGAGTAAGCAGGCTGGTGCTGAAGCTTGATGACTCCACCGAACTACCGGGGCTGAGCGTGTTTGTGGGGCTGAAGGCGCTTGTGAGACCAGGCGTGTTTGTGGGACGATTAGTGGACGTGCGGAGAGAGCTTGCATTCGATGTGGATGTCTCAAAGCGCTGACTATCAGTCAGAAGCATTGAGATGCTGGGAGTGATACTCACAGAGGAATCGGAGGCGGATGTTTGAGCACACAGTCCCCAACCCGAATCACAATCCGCCATCGTCAATTCGGAGCGACTGGCAGCAGGGATAAGGTAAGGATGACACGAGCGCGAAAGGCAGCGAAGGGGTGCACGAGCACGGCGGCGACGTAGGTATCAGTAGAAGTCTGTCGGGATAGTGAATGAGAGGTCCAGTCAATATTTTATAGCGAGTGCACTCGATGCCATCAGAATACTTTACCTGTGTATCGTATGCACCTGCTCAGAAGAGGTGAGCACAATCAGACGAATGGAAATCATATCGCTACATGCACCTCAGTGAAGACGCCATAGCACAAGCTTAAGATGAAATGACTGCTAGGTTTGGCCCGCGCGCAACAGTGCACGGGAACTCGGATATGATCGTCGTTGCCTTCTGCGGTGTCCAGGGCTGAATATGGATGGCGTCGTTGACGACCGCACTGCTTTCTGGCGGTTCGTTATGGTTATGACCACCCTGCCATGGAGGGTATCCTGGGAAGGAATTATTCATGGACATGAGCTAGCTGCAGTGGAACGTCCGACGATAGGGGGCGAACGTACTGAGTATTCGAAGACGGTGCTTCAAGAGCTCCACGCCGCTTGTAGGCACAGCCCGGGGGATACGGCCACAAGGATCCGGAGCTGTACGGTTCCGGAATGGGCGGAGGTGAGCAGCGTAGCGCACCGCCGCCGCCGCAAGGGCGGCGTCAGCAAAACAAACCCGCTGGTAAGTCGGAGACTTGTCGTGCATGGCTCTGCAATAATCAATGTGCGATGATACCTCGGCATGCACCAGACCTCGATCTTTGGGTCGATACATCATCCGAGCTGTCGTTATTGCCGCTGTGAGCATACGCCGCCGCCGAGGGCGTTGCAAGCTTCAGCCCGAGAGGAGAGCTTCATTGAGCACGATCGAGACGACAGCGTCCGACTCGGCGCGCGCATAGCGTGAACGTTGGCCTCAGACAAAACGATCGAAGTTGAGCCTTCAGTGGAACGGGGCAGTTGCTAAGTTGAACTTGCATGTAGGAGCACTAGCGGCCTTGAGTTCGAGAGAGCGACGCCAGTGTTCATACACGGGAATTGGCGTGCCGCGCGCGGAAAGCCAAGCTGGAGTATTCGTGAGCAATCAGTAGCGTTGGTATAATGTGCGCACATTGACAGCCACTCCCGGCACATTCCCTGTAGCAAGAAGAGTCAAGAAGAATCACCGGTCTCGGATCTGTGTACCTCGGAGTATTGAACGTGGTCCGCATCCCGAGAGGAACGCGGGAGCACACACAGTGCTAAAGCAGTATCGTACCCAGGATCAATAAAGCGACCACGACTGCGATAGCGGCAATCGGGCCATCCTGTAGCCCGGATTGAACGTCACTGGAGGCATTTACGGTAGTCGCCGAAGTGTCAGGGAGGGCAGTCAACGCCAAAGCGGCCTCAATGGAGCTAGGTGGCATGACGGTAGCCTGTGTGAACGAATCAGAGTGTTGCCTGCCGGTCGGGAGCCCGTGTGGACCCAGGAAATGGTTCTTACTTTGTCTGCGAGACGGTGAGGGGTTGGGTAATGTGAATCACTCGCCGGTGTGACTTCGTTGGACGGTGGGATAGATCCGATGGGAACGTCGGAGACGGTCAATGAGACGAAAGAGTTGAGGACATGAAAAGGCACGGGGAAGATGTGTATGAGGGGTGAGCATAGGTCGGGGTACATCGAGGGGCCCAGCACACAGTACTTGGAGTGCGTTCTATATGACCGGTGACAGGCCTGTCGAACGGGGTTGATGCAACTGTTGAATTTTGCAGTGAAAGAACTCTATCCAGAGGAAATGAGGATGAACTGATGCGGGGGCTGATTGTATAGTACTTACTACGCATCGGCTGTTGACTGCACTCAAGCATCCGTAGCAAGAGGGCACCTGAGCGCGTATCTTCCAAAGGGCTGTACTCATCACCGCTCACCTGCCATTGTGTATATTGAGCAAGTTTGACGGCAGAAGATCATCGTTCCATTTCATGATACACTGCTTCTCCCGCAGTAATGTCCGATGGGCCTAGCTTGAGAATAAACAGAATGGGGCGACAACGAGAAGAAGGCCGGGGCTGTAAGTGTGATGCTCTGCTCGAGTGACCTTGTGCTGCAGAAAGTCCGGCATACCCAAGCGGTTGGCATTAGATGCAATCTGTGTCGGGCAGATAGATATCATTGATCATGGTAGCACGAAGGCCGGGCACTGCGAAGAGGGTCACCGTTATAGCAATACACGCACTTGTAGAGAGGCAAAGAGGAAATACCTATGTATGGAACGGATGGACGAAACGGGAAGCGGGGTGTCCTGCTCGACCTGGAGACCGCCACGACCCGTCGTCCGAAGAGCAACGAAGCTCAAGAAGCGGATCGAGCCCTGTCCACCTCGGAAGCCGAAGGCTCGGACTCGTACGCGGGCAGATCTTCCGAGCCCTGCCCGTCCTCCGACCCGCCCGCGTACCGGACCCCGCGCACGTTCGCCCCCGCTACGAGCGCCATGAGGCCGCGGGCGAAGTCGGTAGGGAGGCGGAGGAGGACCGTGTCCGGATCCTCCGTGGACGTCTCTCTGCGCGGAGGCTGAGCCTGCGTCTCGAGCGGCTCTCCGAAGGAGACAGGAGAGCCCGAGGGTGCGTTGGTTGGGTCCCTCTGCGAGGCTTTCGAGCGCGGCGAGGAAACGCGCAGGTCGGGGAATCCATTATGGCGTCGAGTGCGCGGGCTGTCGTCTGGTCCGGATACGCTGCCGCCCCCTTCAGCTCCAGCGGAACGCCATCCCCCAACGACACTGACGGCGAGAGATGGAATGCGCGATGTGTCGCGCTCCGCCATAATGCTGTCACGCACGGCCGAGTCGTGGTCTCCCTGTGGGTCGCCATATGAAACATGGCCGACGTCTTGGGTGACTTGGCGGCGTCTCCGACGCAAGCGTGCACGTATGGTCAGGAATAGCGCCGCGGCTGCGACCGCGAGACCGAGCACTACGACGATGGGGACGATGACGCTGATCGGGGGTTCCGGGTGCTTTGGTGGGGCTTCGGCAGGGGCAGGCTGGATGGTTTGGGGCAGGTTGGTAGTGAACGAGGTTGGAAGTGAGGATATGGGACTTGTGGGCGCGATGCTTCCGGAAACCGACGTAGTGAAAATTTGGGTGAAGGAGATCGGATGGACTGAAAGAACGGGTTCCGAGGAAAGAGCGGGCACCAAGGGAGAAGCGTCCACCGAGGCAGAAGCGGGCACCGAGTAAGAAGCGGGCACCGAGGGGAAGAACTCAGTTTGAATGCTTTGGTGGCTGTTGACAGGAGGCTGCTCTGGGGTTAGGAAGGGCAGGGAGGGATGGGGGAGGACGTTGCTGGTACTCATGCCTCAGGAAGGAGTGGGAAATGTAGATGAAGGTCTGGCCACTGGTCATGAGGAGGTTCATGAGGGCAGCGGTAAGCTTCGTCTGCGGACCTGCTGTATGACCTTGGTAACCAACGTTCAGAGAGATGACCGCATCTTCGTTTGACAGTTCAACATGAATACTCCACACTCAGTATGCACATTGTTTTCTTTATTCAGGGATGGAAGAAGTGAGTGAGCTGCGTAAGACTTGTTAGACTAGTAAAACGACGTACTTAATGCGTATCCTGTGACGGCCAGGGCGGTGCAACAGCGCGTGTTGCAATTCTTGGAGGGAAGCTGTAGGGTACGTAGACGGCGAAGAGAATTGGATGCCGCAGTTGAGCGGGAAGCATGACGCATCCGCAATGGCTGCAAGGACGATGTAGACGAAAGGAACCCTCCGGTCGGTCAGATACCTAAAGAATCCAGTGGACAGCTGTCATTCTACATAGCAAAGAACATCAGCGTCACTGCACCGTTTGAGTTGAAGGCCGTCGCGCGGTGAATGTACATGCAGCCTCGAGCTCCGGGCATCTGCGAGCAACGCATTCTCAGTGTCGAGGACCAAATGCACCAATTCTATCAGTCTCCCGATGCGCAGAGAGCATCTCAGAAAGACTGCCCATGAGCGTGTAGCACGAACAACAGCGGCGACTCGGCGTCTACACGTCTACGCGGGCGGGGAAGGGCACGTGACGACCACGTCCATCACCGCCAGGCTCGGTCTCGCACTGTGCGTTCTCGCTCGCCCTCCACGTCCACTACAGCACGATGGCGTACTACAACACAAACAGCCACAGCCCGCCCCCGCTCCAGCACCCCGTCCCCACTCACCCCGCATACATCCCAGAGCCCCCCTCGACGCCGATGTCTCCCCAGGGCTACCAACGCTACACCTCCACGCCCCCCTCCCAGCCATACGCTCAGCAGATGCCCAGCCAGGCGCCCCATCCGTCCCATATGGCCCCGCCGTATGGCGCCGCACCCGTGTACCACCAGCCGCTGGGCGCGCCGTCGCAGGGGCATCCGTCTGCTATGGGCCCGAACGGTCCGGTCGACTTCTCCGCTTGGGGCCTGGACAATGCTACCGCTGCCTTTGGCATGCAGCTTGGGCAAAGTGCGGTTGCGGCGGGCTCGGACTATGTGCAGAAGAATGTGCGTCTTGCGTTGTGCTTTCTGTGTGCGTAAGGGTTGTGCTGATGCGGCGCGCAGCTTGGGGGGTTCATCCCCATCTCGAACCTCAAGCACCATTTCAACGTCTCCAACTCCTTCGTGATTCGGAAACTGCGTCTTCTGCTCTTTCCGTGGCGGCACCGGCCGTGGTCCCGCCAAGTCGTGCGCCTCGAGAACGGCCAGTCGGAGTGGGCCGCCCCGCGCGAGGACCTCAACTCGCCCGACCTGTACATTCCCCGTCCGTCCTCCCTGTCCTCTTGTATGCGCGCGCGCTGACTGGGGTACCTGCAGTGATGGCGATCGTGACGTACATCCTGCTCGCCGCGCTGCACTCGGGCCTCAACGCCCGCTTCCACCCCGAGATTCTCGGCATCACCGCGTCGAAAGCGTTAGCGGTCGTGCTGCTTGACTTCCTGTTCGTCAAGTCTGGGTGTTACCTCCTCAATATCCCCGTATGCGCAATCCCTCGCTCTTATACGCATGTTACTCATGATGGCGCGTATAGGGCGGGCTCTCGAGCCAAGTACTCGACGTCCTCGCATACGACGGGTACAAGTTCGTCGGGTACGCACCTCCCTCCCCTTCCCTCCTCCCTCTCTATATACCCGCAGCACATCTAACGGACCGCGCACACAGCGTGATCGTGACGCTCATCGCAGGGCTCCTCGGCGTCGGCCGCACGCTCTACCTCCTCATCTTCCTCTACACCTTCCTCGCCACCGCCTTCTTCCTCGTACGTCCCCTCCTTCCTCGCGCACCCCCTCTCTTCACACTGACCACTTACCACGCACCCGCGTACACGTACAGTTGAGGTCGCTGCGCTCGATGGTGCTGCCGGACGCGTCCGCGACGGCCGCGGCGGTGAACCCGTCGCAGCGCTCGCGGCGCATCACGTTCCTCTTCCTCGTCGCGGTGAGCCAGATCGTGTATATGGGCGTGCTTGTGCGCGTGTAGGGCGCGCTGTATGTACTGTTTTCCGCGCGCTGGACTGGGCTGGACTGTGCGCATGCCGTGTGTACCGAGTCTCAACGGTGGGCGTCCCGACGGGCGCATACATTGCGCCGTGGCAGGCGCTGTCGGACCGAGCTGGGACACATCTCCTAAGTTCGTTCGGCACTCCGTAGCGGGGGAGCTTTGGAATGCCCGAGGCATGGGCAGGGCTTGTGGGTTTGCATTGTGCTCCTTCTGCACTGGCTCGGCTGAAGCTTCCGATGCGTGCTCATGCGTCCGTATATCGAGAGAAAGTGAAATCCGACGGTGGGCATCCGGGCAGTCGCATACATACATCGCATCATGGCAGGCACTGTCGCAGGGTAGATGAGGTACCACGTCAGACGCATGATTCTTGCCGCTTTCACCACGAAAACACGACAGGTGTGCTACGATGTGCCCTGGGGTGCGATCCCCGCAACGAGGGTGCTGCCCAGCCGCTGCACTTCGGCAAAGAGCGCACGCTCGTTGAGGACCACCAGCCCCTTGTCCTTGTCCTTCCCCTTCGCCGCATCCTGGAGCAGATACGCCGGTAGTGTGAGCGCATGAACCTGGGCGGAGAGCGCGCATATGCCCACCTTGTGTGTCGGCGTGCTAGAGAAGCCACCGAGCGCGCGGAACGGCCGCGCGCTCCGCAGGGCAGGCTGCCAGACGGCCCCGATGCGGTCGCCCCCAAAGGCGTCGTGGAAGAGGAGGACCGTGTCCGCGTACACATGCTGGCGATCCGCTCAGTCACGGCCCAACGCCGAGTCGCAGAGGGGTGGGGGG
>NW_007360329.1:2052359-2281233 GCF_000271585.1 Trametes versicolor FP-101664 SS1 | reverse complement strand
GGGGGGGGGAGCACTCACCGACAGGTCGTCGTAGAACATCGCGACGGGGTCGAAGGCGGGCATGACGGACGCGGCGGCGTCCTGCACGCGCGCGTTCGCGTACTTGCCCTTCGGCGCCCATGCGGACGGGTCGGCGTCGAGCTTCTGGTGGGCGCGCGTGGAGAGCGCCGGGTTGAGCGCGATCACAAAGTCGTAGTGGTCCGTCGGGTGGTGGAAGAGGGCCTGCGACGGGGAGCGATCAGCGGGTGGGCGGTACGGAGAGGCGCGGGGACACTCACCTGCACGCTGGAGGTGCCGCTCTCCAGCGCGTGTAGGCACGCCCACGTCGCCTTCGCGAGCGCGGTGATGCGCCGTGCGACGACGGCGTTTGGGCCCGCCGACGTCCACATGTGCCCGCGCGGGTCGAAGGGCGTCCGCAGCGCCCACGCGACGTCCTTCGCGGTGGTCGTAGGGGGCACAACGGCCGGGGCGTCGCGCGCGGTCTGGTCCGCGTTGTCCAGCGAGATATCCAGGCCGCCGGCCCATTCCCAGTCTTTCAGGAACGCGATGACCTGCGCGAAGCCGCGCTCCTTCGAACCCGGGGCGAACGTCTTCGTGTTAGCGGCGGTGTCCGCGGCGGAGGGCGGACCCGTGCGCAGGAACACCTGTGCGCAGAGCAGCTCGACCGCCTCCTCCGAGACATGGCCGCGCAGCAGCCAGTGGGCCGCAAGCCACCGCTTCGTCAGCCTGACGGTGTTCGAAAATGCTGGGAACCGATGGTAGAGCGCCGCGATCGCGCGGTGATGCCGGGGAGCGTGGATGAACCGGCGCGTATACAGCTCGCGCGCATGCAGAGCAAGCTGGCGCTCGCGTGCGTCCTCGCCAGTCTTCGCCTGGCGCAGGGCCTTGGGGACGTGCGGCTGGTCGTTGATGATGCGGTCGAGGAGCGTCGCCTCGCGGTCGTGCCAGATGCGCGCGCGGAACGCCCAGCCGTCCGCGGTGATGATGTCGAGTGCGGCCTCGTCCGCGATCTCCGTGCGCGCCGGGCCCGCGCCGAGCACGACGGTCGCCTGGAGGCCCTTGACGGCGTGCATGAGGATGCTGGCGAGGCGCTCGAAGAACGCGAGCTTCATCTTCTGGATCGCCCGCAGGTCGTCGGGCCACCGGGCGGACTTCTCGAACTCGATGATGATGTCCATGGCGGGGAGATACGAAGTGGGCTTCGGGAGTGCTGAGCGGGAGGCGATGGCAAGTGTGGCGGGGACGAAAACGTCGGTGTATCGAAGTGCGGGGGAGGCGGGGCTGACGTTGAGCACCGCGAGGGGAAACTGCTCATCGAGCGCCCTGAAATGCTTGACGAGCGCATCGAACGCCGAGAGCGCGGACTTGAAGCCGACCGACGCGCTCGAAGCCTGGTATAGGGACGAGATCGACTCGGGCAGCTTCAGCAGCGTGTCGAATTCGGTTTGCCAAGTTTGTACAGCGTCCGCCCCAAGGCCGAAATGACGCGCGAGGAGATGGTGCGTGATCATGGCGGGAATGCGGGCGCGCTCGTCGGCGTTCTTGACGTCCCACACGACGCTCTCCGCGATTGAGCCGTCCTTGAAGCGCCTCAGCTCGGCCTTGTCGCCCCAGAACTCGCGGAACTGTCTTGTCCTCTCGCTCTCTTGTTCCTCGGCTGGAGGACCGTGGTCGACGAGCCGGAAGGCATGCTCGCTGTCCAGGATGATTCCAACGTGCACAACAGATGACTGTGTCGGGAGCGCTTGCGACGTCGGCCGGACGTCTGAAGAGGCATGGAGGACGGCTATGGACTTGGCACGATCCCCGAGACCTTGGCGCAGCGTGGAGACGAGTTGTGCGACTGCTGCGTTGTAGGCCGAGCCATGATCGGCAACATGTTGCGCAGACACTGTACGCACCTCCACAGACGACAGGTCCACTCTACAACCCCACAGTGAGTATCAAAGTGCAAATACGCACAAATGAATGGCATACCGTGCGACTACGTCGAAACGTGCGAATACGTCGCGGTGCTCCTGCAAGAACAAAGGGGCGAAAGTGTCTTCAGATATAGAAGCGTGGTCCAAAAGCTCCAAGGTTGATTGAGCGTCGTATCTTAGCTGCAAAGGTATGTTAAACGTGTGTGCTGAGACACGTATAACCTTTCTCACCGTATCGAGAGAAGCCAACGGGACGTCCGCCAATAGGTTGACCGACGACGTCGCATCCACGAAGACAGCTTCATGGCTCGAATAACTGCTAGGAGGGAACTGCAGCGGCACATGCAGTATGAGTGAAACAGAGCCGAGCGGATAAGTAAGATCACAAACATACCCGATGTCCGTCCTTCGACTTTACGAATACAGCCTCCTCGCCAAAGTTGTGTCGCGCTAAGCTGGATGTGAACAACATGAAGCGTGCCAAGTATTGATGGAAACATACCGAGGAAATCTAAGGCGGCCTTAAAGAGCTGATACGAGCTCAAACCCTTCCCCAAAGGCTTGCGTCTGGCGCCCCTCTTGCCCAGGCCCGCAGGAGGCGGCTCCTCGCCGTTGACCATGAGATCCAAAATCGACGCCCACCATATGCCCTTGCCCTCAAAGCCACGTACACACATGCGGCTCCCTAGACCGTAGCCGCGCTGGTTCGCCCAAACTCGGAGCAGTGTGAGTGCATCGACGAAGGAAGGCACATTCTTTGTCAAAGCGTGTATGTGAAGCGAGTGAGCTCTCGGTGTGGTCATGAGCATATACGCAGTGTTGTACAAGGGCGTCGGCTCCTCCTTGGACTCATCCTTGAGGGTGGTTGCGCGAATATTGGACCGCGCGGGGGATAGCCGCTGAAGCGGGATGGGCGACTCGCTGATGAAAGGGATAATGCGGACGTGTATAGGGACCTTGCCCGAACTTTTACGCGAGCCGTCTACAACGTGTTAGCTCTGTGAGTGATTCAACAATTGCCGGAAACATACCAGGTTCTGGACGAAGCACAAGGCAGGTCCTGCGCGGGTCACCAGAGACGGACTCATAGAAGAGCTCACAGCGAAGAGTGGACTTGGCCTTAGCTATCGCAGAAGCGACGACACCTAGGTAGTAAGCGCGTTTTTGGAAGACTCGGCTGTTGAGATAGTCTTTCTCCTGAAATAGATTCTACAGAGACGCATAAGAAGTGCAACGGAAAGCTTAAGGGTGTACTCACCGAAGGCATCTCTACTGCGAGATCGACCGTGAATGGAGCGGAGTCCTTGGCCTTTACGGCAGTCTTCGTGATCCAGCTGCCTGCCAACATTATCTCAGAGGGCTTCTCGAAAGAGACCTTCCAGTTGGTCTCTTCCGTCGGAAGGGGGCGCACATAGGGCACGTCGATGCCCTGTTTGGAGAGCGCTCTTGACGCATGAAGTGGATGCTGAGGTGCGATGGCAGGCAGTTCCATGAGGAGCTTGTGAATAGACAAGAGGAGAGTATCCAACGGTTGTGACTTGTCGTATTTCGGGCGGACGTTTGGGAGCATAGCGTCGATCTAAGGCGTATGGTTACGTATGCCGTAGTGCAACAGAACGGATAGACACGCACCTGCGACTTGAATGAGGTGGACCTGAAGAGTTCGGACGCGTCCTTGATCTTCCTGAGCTCTTCTCCAGTAGGTGGTTTCAGTATGTGCGACTTAGATGGACCAGCCTCTGCAGTGTGCGCCGGCGTGGCCTCGATTCCACCCCAGGCCCCCTCTTCCGTGTCCTGGTCACTGCCTGAGCCCATGCTCTCCTCAGCGGAAGAATGGTCGCTAATAGCATCCTCGTCCGCGTGTAGACGCTGCGGTGCATAACGGTTTGAGTACTCCGCGCTTTCGAGTGATGGGCGGACGCACCTTTGCCTTTGGTGCAGCTTGCACTCCCCGCTTCCTCTTCAAATCCTGAGCCATGTCTGAGAATGAAATCTTGCACCAGCCGTAGAAGGGAGTGTGGCGGAAGGAGGACCGGACGGAGAGCCGCTCGTCCAACTTTTTCGCGCAGGAAGGATTGACGCCCAAGATCGGGAGGGCGATCATGGCGGGCGCCTGGAGAGCCAGGCACGGACGCTGCACTGCTCCCGCTCACTCACACCCATCCACAACGCACACGACCGGCCGGTGCACTGGACCGAGGCTTACAATCCGTGCTCAGTGTAATTTCAATGGCGTTCGTCTGCCCAGCAGTACATATTGCCAAAACGCATACACAAATACATGCACCCTGTGCGCCGCCCGTTGCAGACTACATACTCAGTGGTCTGCGGCGTGCGCGTTCAGATTGCGAAGTGGAACTGACGGGGCGCTTGCGGCTGGCAGTAAAAATTAAACTGTTTGGCAGGATAGACAGCCCGAAGCAGCCGGGCTACAAAAAACGCCATCCCTACCACAACTAACTCGCCCGCTTGAACCGGTCCAACGCCGAGTACTTCTGCGGGCCCTCCTCCCCACTGGAAACCGCGCGCGCCTTGCGTCTCGCCTCCCGCGCCCCCTCCAGACTCTTCTTCACCGCGAGCGCGCGCGGGTCGACGACGTTCTTGCGTTGCTTGCGCAGGTAGCGCTTCATGCTCTTGTTCTTCCCGCGCATCCGGTTCCGCTCCTTCTCCGCCTTCGACTGCGTGCTCACCGCGCCGTCGGGTGTGGCGCTTTCCTCGGTCTCGTCGGCCTTGCCGGAGGCGCGCAGCCGCTCGTAGCGGGGGAGACGCGCGTACGGGATGGAGTGCGCGCCGTCCACGGCGGTGCTGAGCACGGGCGGCGGGGCGAGGGAGCCGATGAAGGACGGGTCGAGCGTGATCGCGTCTGGTTGGATCTGCACGCGATATGTGAGCAAATGCGGTACACTGCAGGAGGCGAGACAAAACAAACCTTGTCGAGGAGACCCTTGACTTCGCGCTCGCGGCGCGCCTTCTTGTTCTCGAACGGGTCCGCCTCGGCGCTGTCAAAGTTCGGCTCGCCCGCGCCAGGAACGAGGATGCTCGAGACGCCTGCAGCGTGCGCGACGGAGAGCACGTCCTGGAACGGGCAGAAGCGCACGGACGTGAGCGGGCGGTGCGGGATGGCGTGCGTGAGATAGAGCGGGGGCGCGACGTGGGGCGCAAAGGGCGTCTGGATGGCCGGTTTCGCGTAGACCTGTAAACGTGGTTAGGGAGATCGGGGGCAAGGGGGGCGGAGAGGGGAGAGCGTACGTTTACGCTGCCGCCCGTCGCGACGGCGAGTGCGCCTTTTTGACTCCATTCGAGCTCGGCGCTGCCGCCTCTCGCGTTCCAAGTCCGGACGGCACCTTTCCAATTCCGGCAGTCCCAGACTTTGACCGTACCGTCCTCCCCGGCGGAGGCCATATACCGCCCGCCGGTACTAGGGTCTACGGACACGCTTGCAACAGGGCCCATGTGAGCAAGGAGGCGGACGGCGGGGTGCGGGAGATTGGGCGTCCAGAGGGTGACGGTGCCGTTCTGGTGCCCGAGGTGTATGACGGCGTTGTGGGGGTTTTGACACATAGTTTGGCATGCACCTAGTTTTGTGCGGTGCTCGACAACCAGTTGGCCGGTGGACGTGTCCTGGTACTTGAGATACCCGGGGTTGCCCTGTGGAGTGATGAGACAAAGGAATGGAGGTCCTCGGGGAGGGCATACGCACTATGCTGACGAGGAGCCAGTGGTAAGGCAAAAACTCGAGGCGGGTGGGCTCGATGTGCGATTTGAGTTTGTGCAGCTCTACGCCGTCGCGGTCGTATATGAAGACATATTTACTCTGCGCGACGGCAAAATGAGAATGGTCCTGCAGGAACCTGGAACATGGGTCATGGCGCGGTCAGGATCTGGGCGGCTTGGAACTCACGTTATGTCGCGACAGGTCTCCCCTAGCTGTAGCTCTGCGTGTAGCGTGCCAGTCTGCCAGTCGAAAGTCGCTACATGGCCCTTTTTCCCTACCACAGCTATATGCCTAGCAGTTTTTGGAGAGTGAGAAGCCATATTTGCTAGTGTTCAAGTAGCTCACTGACCTTCCGTTTCGTGTGTACCGTGTGCGATACGGCCCGCCGTCCATTTTCCACTCCTGCCGGCCCTGCGCGCCCTGCTGCCCCGCCGCCGCAGCGACCTCGTCCTGACCCACCCGCCACGTCTTCTCCATCTCGCCCTCGACCTCCATGAGCCCCGCCTCCTCCGAGAGCAAAAGTTCAGCGTCCTTGACGAGCAGCCGCGAGCGCGCATTTTGCGTGGACTGGCGCGTGAGCGTCGTGCGCAGCTTCTTGTTGTGGATGTGCCCATATTTCTTCGCATTTTCTGGGGGAGGTGAGGATGGCCGCAGGGAGCGAGGGAGCGCAGTGTGTTGAGAGACGGAGGCGGCGGTCGGGTCTGCGGCGGGGGCAGCAGCGGGTTTCTTTGACGAACCGGGCTTGGGACGGGAGTCGCGCCCGTCTGTGCGCCGCTTTTTGTTGAGCGGCTTGATCGCGTCGGCCTTTGCGAATAGCGAGTCCATCGTGGTAGACAGTGAGGAAAAGCAGTTGGTGGTTGCCGATCAAGCTCAGCTCGCGCTCGCTTTCCTCCCGGCGCTTGCTCAAATTTGCCACAGGTGCACAGACGCCCATAGTACTCCCGGGCCGGCGCAACCGCGCATCCTTTCGACAACGGCCTCAGCATTCAGGCTATCGACACGCACACCGTCCTCAAAGTTCCTCCAAAGTGCACATCAATAACCCAATAAAAACACTGCGAACGACAGCAACAAATACATCTAATGTTACAACAAGCGGCTAGTCTACCAAGTGTTCGGCCTGCAGCGCACACATTAGCACATGCATATTCGGCACTAGATGGTAAGACACAAAAGACGCACCCAAAGTGATCCCCTTCGACGACGGAGCGGAGCGGCACCCCGTTCCAGTCCGCGGTATTTGTGAACACGTTGTTTCCCCACCATGACTGGATCGTGTTCATCCCTATCTGCCCATTCTGCGGATATTGCAGGCTGGAGCGGCAGCGTCAGCGATCGTCGAGATGGGGGAGCAGAGGAAACAATGGCCTACATGAAGTACACTAGGATCGTCGAGATGGCGGTCCCCGCGTCAAGCGCGGCGGAAAGCACGTCTGCAGGTCACTCGCGTCAGCGTTGAGTACGGGGATGGAGGTTAGTACGTACAGTTGTACTTCGCCCAGAACGGGAAATGTCGTCTTCGGATGACATACTGGAAGAGGAAGCCGATGATTGCCCACGGCACGTAGTTTACCGCGCTTGCAGGCGGGATGTAGCCGATGCCGGTGAACATGAGGCTTCAAAATCGTCAGCAAGTCGTCAGATTGACCTGACGGTCGGCGGAACTCACGGGAAGCTAAAGAGATGCAGAGCTCTGTCAGTCATGGAGCGCGTAGAGGAGGCAAGGAACACTTACTTCACATAATTTAACCACGAGTCGGGATACCTCTGCGTGAGCAACCATATCGCGAGCGGACACACGGCTCCAACGATGAAGAAAAATAATAGGGCTGCTGTGGTGTCAGTTCTCGTCCCTGCCAAAAATATTTCGTCGACATACGACTATCCGGCATGTCAGCAGTAGTCGTCGTCAAACTCAGAAGAGACGTACTAGTAGAGCTGGTTCTGGGAGAACTGTAACGAAGGGCCGACCACGCCGAACTGCATAGGTACGGCATTAGTGAGCATCCGAGAGCGACTTGTAGTGTACACTCACCAGAATGGAAGCTGTGGCAAAAACCTCCGTATTTGGACATGTGAATCCGGAGCTGTAACTCACAGTCAGTGGTGGGCTATAGATAGTGACCTTCAGGCGTACATGTCTTTCTGTGCAGGAGAACAAATCTCTCTGTTCCATGTCAGTATCGTGGCATAGCCGATTTTGTAGAATGATGCTTACGGGATGTTGGAGAACATCCTGTCACATCGTCAGACCGTGCAGCGACACTCACGAAACTACAAACGCACCAGTTCTCCACTCCAAGCTGCACGGTTCCAGCAACGACGGTCGCGGCGATCTACACATATCGACCATCAAACAAACCGCCATCTGACCAACCTGTCCATCAGGAACGCACCTGGCACCAGAACATCGGGCGCGGCGGGATCTTCATGTAGTGTCCCAGCTTGAAGTCCGACGTGAAGATCATCGCTGTTGAGGGCTCTCAGCCACTGCTGCAGCGGCCCTTGATGTATGAAAAGTACACACCTTGGGACATTGTGATATATCCCCACGTCTTCAAAAGACGGCGGAAGAGCCGTCAACCGGGAGTCCTTGGGGACCGATAGGGACGTAAGCTGCTTACCTTGAACATCATCATCGCGAGAGGGCGGCCCGGGAGCATGTAGCCGACGATCAGCTCCGTGATCACGCTGCAGGAGGGGATACCTGGTCAGAGGTGCTCGGAGCATGTGTGGGCCGCGCAACGTACTTTAGGCCGACTTGCCGATTTGTGACGGCTTGGATCATGCCTATCGCGGGGTAAGACGGTTGCTACCAGGAAATATAGAGGTCAACATCGAGGGCACGCACCAACTGGGACGATGTATACCTGACATTCGGCGTTAGTATGGAGCGAGCACAGATACAGGTGAATGGACTTACGAGGGCGATGAGCAGCGCGACGATCAGCGCCCATATTGTCATCTGCGTCGGGAAGAGTTCGATGGCCAGACACGCGAAGACGAAGGTAACAGCTGAAGAGAACGGTCGGCAAGAGGTACCGTGGCAGGCGAGGGCGGTACGCACCTAGTATACATCCATACCTGCGCAACGTCAATTTACGGTTCAAAAGATGGTGGATGCGTCTATAAGACTTACCACCACTCGGGAACTGATACGGTTGAGTCAACGGGCATGATCCAAGGCGTTTTCTATTTTTAGGCTCACCTTGAGGATACTTCGCCATAAGCTGTGCATGGACATCAGGCTGCTCGGCGAGCGACCTCTGCAGGTGCACCATGATCGGCTTGCGGAAGTAGAGGGCGGCGTGGACGATCGTTGCCGTGATGGACGCAAAGGCGAGTCCATAGGAGATAGCAAATGTTGCGCTGATGGTAGCGGTGCATGGATCAGTATACAACGCTGAGAAGTAGCGGGAGGAAAAAATATGCATACGAAAGAAATAGCGGAGAGTAGGCTTTGTATGCTTCGTGGTTAAATGTTGAGTCAGCGTTCAGAATCCTAGTTAGGTTGTACGGTTTTCCTGGAGCCAAGAGCGTCAGCTTTTACCGCGAGATGTAGTGAAATGAGACGGATGACATACCGGTGTTATCAAATGGTCCTAGTGCAGATATACTAAGAGGGCGTTAGCTAACACGCGGTATCGAGAACGCGCCGTACGTACGGCATATATTGGGAGTGCCATGTGTTCGTGAACTGCGGGGGTGTCAATCACGGCAGGCGCCCTGGGTCGAATATACGTACGTAGAGAATGGGCGCAAGGAACCCTACAAACATGGCAGGTCAGCAGTCAGCTCCCCGGGCCTTGGACGGATGTAGAATTTGAGAAGCTCACAGTAGAAAATCAAGAAACCGACAATGACGTTGGCCTCGGCCCACCCTGGGAATTAAGTTTAGATGAGGCATGGTGTAGGCGGTAAGGAGGACAAGGGGGACGTACAGGGTGTCGAAAGAGGACTGCCGATGAATGCAATCTGATTCCAGTCAAAGGAGAGCAGGGAGAACCCCATGCCACTACGGTATCTGCAGGCCATCGCTCAGCCGCTGTGTGTCATTTCGGATTGGTCAAGCGACTCACCCAAAAAGCGTGTTGACTTTCTGTGGAGCAGTGTAATGTTGGCAATGATGTATGCATCCGAACATGGGATGTGGGACTCACGATATTATTTGGCCATATCCAGCAGACCTGCGCAACGGTGTTTAGTCAATTGGCCAGCGATAAGGATGCGGAGACGTACCCATGTGAAGACGCTATACCGCCGCAACCACCGCAGGTTAGCAGCGGGCCGAGCGCGGCCAACGCCAGACTGACGTACCTGAGAGCCTGAAAGAGGTAGCCCGGGACGATATCTAGCGGTGACAGTGATGAGCTATAATCAGACAGGGCAGTGCGAGCGCCCGGGGCTGTCGGGACTTACACCACAGGGCCGCAGAGAGGAAAGCGAACGCAAAGAAGCGCTCGCGACTGAGCCCGCTGTGCGTGCCGATGCCGGCGTAGCTTTGCGAATGGAGAGTATTGAAGAGCGCACAGAGGACAAGGGTATTCGGCCAGACTGCATGACGATTGGGTAAGCATGCTCAGGCAGCGTGAAAAACATGAGGAAGCGTGGGACGTACTCATGGACGCTGGGGCGACTAGCTGTTATCGAAAAACATAAGCAGAAATAGTGAGCGGAGGGAAACAAGACGCGCCCGGGTGCGAGAGGAAATCGTACCAGTCTGCGTGCGAGGCCGCCAACGGAAAAGCCGATGAGCTGAGGATGCGCGTTAGGGCTGTACTGTTGCTAGGTCAGCCTACCGCTTACCTGTGTCGACATTACCAACATCCATTGGTCTGCAACAAGTTAGCGGGGCGAATCGCACGGATGAAATTGGGCCTACATGCAAAGTTGAAGTCTTGCTTGTACCATACGTGTTGCACCGCGATGATCTCCGTCTAACATAGTCGTATTGGCGGCGGGTCAAAGAAGCAGATGATATGCGAGATACATACCGCATATGCGGCTTGTGCGCCCACTCCACCCATGATGGTGATCAGGACCTACAAAGCTAAGCATCAAGCTTCTACGATCATAGCGGCTGCGCTCTTACATGTTCCTTGATGGTGAAAAGTCCGGGGTTGAGGGACACGCCGAAGACCTTGACGGCGGGCACCCATCGCGCCCACGCGCGACCCATCGGAAAGCTGACAAGTTGTGCTACGATCTAGCGGCGCGCATTGGTGTCTGTGAGCATCATGCGAACAGAAGCCACCTACTCCAGTGACCATGATGGACGGATATCGGAAATAGTAGAACTCGTTCACGCCGGGGATGATGATCGCCCAGAAGAGGCCGAGCACCCATGCCCGGAGGGTGTTGACGGGCATGGAAGGGTCGTCAAAGTTGGCGACGGCGGAGCGCACCTCTGGATAGGGAGAATCATCCTCTGTTCTCGGGGGGAAGTGGACAGCGCTTGTCAGGTTCCGCGGATCGAGACACGCGGAGACAGGGACGTACCGAGCCAGGTGATATCGGTGTCGTAGTTCGGGTCGAAGAAATCGGGGGGCTCGGTGATGCGTGATGAGAGGGACTCGGAATCATAGTGGACGGAACCTACAGAGCAGGGCGTAAGAGGGGAGTGCGCGCGCGAGCAGCAGGATGGGGCGCACGTATGGACTTTTCGCGGCCAAAGGAGCTACCAAACGACCCGGAGACGGACGCAGAGTCGGGCGCGGAGTCGTGCGCGGAGTCAGGCACTGATTCTGCTAATGATGAGGCGGAGCCACGGTGGTCCTCCTGGACGAGCGCGGACATTTCATGCCAGAGGGAGGGACGCGCGAGGAAGATCGAGTGTGTGCACAGACAGAGGCTGCGCGCGAGATGAAGCAATAGATAGATGCCGAGATCTCAGGGAACACAGAGAGCGGTCAAGAAACGAGGCGTGAGCGAGATGAGGGGGCGCAGAGAGGATGCGAAGGAGAGCGGAGGCAGAGAGGGGAGGGCAGACGATAGCAAGTGTTCGGGAGAAGAGGGACGCTGACGCGAGAACGGGCGGTCAGCAGGACGCCGGGATATTTTGGAGAGAGGAGATGCTGCGCGGCAGAAGAGGGAGAAAGGATCCGCGCGGGGGGAACACGGCGAGCTGCGAGCGAAGCGGCGACGATGGGAGAAAGAGGAGAGGGGGGACGCAGCGGGAGGAGCGAGCGAGAGGAGGACGGGGCTCGCGCGAGGGACCCCGCCACGTGCGCGATAAGCGTCGGGTGCTGATCCGTCTCGCTCTCATCCACTCCGTCCACCCCCTCTCCTCCTCGTCGACATATCAACAGCCTCACCGTGCCATGGTGATCCCCATATAAAACATAGCTCATCGCTCCGCCCGCGCGCGAGTCGCCCCCACCTCCGCGCACACACACACCCCCGCTCCTCCTCGTCCCCGCGCCCGTCGTGCCGGTGAGAACACCCAAGACCGGCAGGGGATGGCGTCAACCCCTCCGTCTAGTCCCGGGCACACACAAGCCAGGCACGCCAGTCCACAGGCCCCGAGCCATCTTCTCTCTCCGCAGCAGCACTTGAGCCTGCCACACACTCCCGCCACAAGCAACACGTCCATATGCTTCCGCACTTTACCGCAGATACCACTCCGATAATAGTCCAAGTTCCGCGGTATCGTATTCCTATCGTGAACCTACGTACAACAGGAAGCGCGGCGAAATATAGAACACTACGTGCTGTCCAAGCTAGGAAACCGCGCCCACACCCGACGCCAAACCTTCAGATGAGCGCGAACCGACTAAAGTCCAGCGTCGCCTCCTCTATCGACATCTTCCGCACCACCAACGCCTCGACGATAAGCCGCGGCTCAGCGTGCCCCGCCGCGCCCGTCGAGCGAACCCCGTCCACGAGCTGTCGCGCTTCTAGCACGGGCGACGCTTCTCCGCACGTGTTCCTGCCCACCTCCACCGCCGCGTGCAGATCGCTCGCGCCCGACGCCAGCGTGCTCGCCTCCTGCCCGATCTCCGCGGCCAGCGCCATCGTCGCCAAGTCCCGCGCTAGGCCCGCCGTATCCAGCGGGACCGATGCGGGGAACTCAGCGATCGCGCCCACAACTCCCGCCTCGCCCTCGGTAGCGCGGGCGATCAGGGCCGCACGCTTCTCTTCCCGCTTCTTATCGCGCGCGACCCGCCGCTGCAGCGCCTTCTCCTCTTTGCTGAGTTGCGGCTCCGCCGTCGCTTTCGCGCCCTTGGCGTTCGCGACGTGCTGATGCCACGGCTGCACCTTCTTCTCCTTGGGCTTGCTGTATCGCTTCCCGTGCCTGCCAGCGGTCGCGCCCAGAGCGGCCGAAGCCCCTGGGCGGATGCGGTGCCGAACAGGGCGGGGCTTGTAGACGGCGGATATCTCGAGGCCGGCGTACGACGAGTGACGCGGGGGTCCGAGCTCGAGTTCGAGCTCGTCGTCGCCGTATGTGCCGCTCGTGGGCGCGTCGTCGCGGAACGCGGGCTCGGGTTCCATTGAGAATAACGCAAGATCGTCGTCTATTGGAGTAATGAAGGGAGAAGACTGGGCTGTGGGACGCTCCGGGTTCGTGCGGACCGGGCGGTGCACGATTGCCGTCGTCCGGGCGTACACGGAGGTGGGAGTGGCAATGCCAGGCGTGCGGCCGCTGGACACGGACGATGCGATATCGTCGTAGTCGGTGAGGTCGGTCGTCAGGTCTGTTTCGGTCTCAGTTGCGGTAGTGGAATAGTCTTCGTCGGCTGGATGAGCACGGTGCTTCATCTTGCGGTTCCAGTCGCCAGTGTCGGGGTCGTGCAGGCCCGACTCTTTGTCGGCGAGGGCCGCTATCGTGGGTGGGACCTCGATCTCTTTGACGACGATGACCGACGCGCCGATTTCGCCCGCCATCATCTCGAGGGTCTCCAGAGACTCCTCGAGGTCAGAGCGGGCGAGACCAATCAATGCGCCAGAGTCTGCGACGCCGAGCTCGTAGTAGGCCTGGCCACCGCCCTCAAGGAGGCGCCATTTAAGTTGAGTAACCAAACGGGCGAAGCGGGCGTTGGATATGTTGGTAAGCTTGAGCTTGTACTCAACGTTGCCCTGTAAGGGACGCAAGTTATTAGTATAAGGTCGTAGATAGATAGATATAACGAAGGTCAAGGGGTCAGCACGCAATAAGACAGGATGCAGCGGCATGTGCTCGTCAAGTTGCCGCTCGCGCTTCCGGCACTGGAGAAAGTGTATCTTCATTATCCGCTTTGGCCAACCTTTTTCCACGTCGCACTCTCTAGCGTCTCCGTCTGACCTCGACCGCAAGTCGAATCCCTCAGGGCCCAACCGCGGTCTAGCGGGTATCCGGCCAGGGCCCTACCAGGTCATGCACACCGACCCTGGCGGCGGCGAGTAATCTTGGCTCTCAGAAGAATGTGCTCGGCTAGGTGCATGGACGAGTGGTATAGGGCTAGGAACGAAGTGAACGCACCTCTTCGACCTCTGGTACGAGCTTGGGTATGCCATTATGCAGCGGTGGGCTTGATCGAGGCGGGGTACCGTCTGGGGGAGACGGTAGGAATAGGTCCCATGGGCTAGGAACCCGAGGGCTTTCCGACTCGTGCTCGCCAAACATAGCGGGTGGTTTGAGAGAAGGGTTGAAGGTGTTTGGTGTTTGTTACTTTATAGATGATTGGTGTATTCGAAAAGACGACGGCAGGTTTACGCAGATATTCGAGTTATCATTGTGTGTGTTCCGTAGGAGTATGAGGTTCTTCAAGGTCGACAGTCTGGGCGGGCTCTTCGGTGCTGGGGGCAGAGAGGGGGCTCAGAACATGGCGGTGTGGGGAAGAGAGAGTCACTTCGTTCGCCAACGTGCGCCCACATCATCCCCTTTGGGCTGCTGAGTCAGCATGTCGGCGCCTGTTCCGTCCACCTTGCCGGCGTTTCTCTCAACCTCGCGCTCACCTCAGCCACTCCCTCCGACATCCTCCCCTCCTCACCCCCAACCACACACCACACTATGGCGCCCGCTCACGTATCCCCAGTACGTGCCTTATCTTCTTATGTGAAGCGAGATGCTGAGAAAAGGTGGAGATGACGCTTAAGCGCATCCACCGCGAGATCGCCGACCTCAAGAAGGAGGACCTCGGCGCCATCAAGCTCTCGCCCTCCGACGACGACCTCTTCCACTGGAACGCCACCATTCCCGGTCCAGAGGGAAGCGTATACGAAGGAGGAGTCTTTCAGGTGGAGATTACGCTGGGCCATGACTACCCGTACGCATGCGCAGTTAGGTTGTGGCTGAGGGGTCGCGTGCTCATATTCTCCCCTCCCGCGTAGCTTCTCCGCGCCTAAGCTCGCATTCAAGACGCGGTGAGTGACATTGTTTCGTTGACGTTCTCAAGAAACTAGGGCTCATTCTACCCAGTATATATCATATGAATATTAACGAGCGTGGTGGAATATGTATCGATATCCTCAAGCACAACTGGTCTCCCGCCCTCTCGCTGTTCAAGGTCATCCTCTCGCTCTCCTCCCTGCTTACGGACCCAAATCCCAGTGCGTCCCTTCCCTCTACTGCCTCCGTACTAATATTGATCACCTCTACTTCGCCGCAGAGGATCCGTTAGGTATGTCCTGCTCGTGGCTCCTCGGGAAGCACGCCTGACACGTCCCTGCAGTCCCGAGCATAGCAACAGAGTACGTCCGGAACCGCGTCCTGCACGACAGCAACGCGCGCCGCTGGACAGAGCTCTACGCCCGTCCCTCCGCCGCCACGAAGGGCAAGGGTAAAGCCCCCGCACCGCCCGTCGCCGCCCCTTCCCGGCCCGCCGCATCCGGCCGGTCAGCGTCCACCCGCCCCGCCTCGCGGCCAGGGTCGGGTCGCCCGACGCCCTCGCGGACGGCGACCCCGGGCGACACGATCACGATAGACGATTCGGACGACGAGCGACCCGCGCGTGCCGCAGCGCTGAGGACGAAGCGGAAGCGGGATATGGGCAACGGCGCGGTCGATATCGACCTCTCGGAAGAAGTGGCGGACGAGATGGCGGAGCGGCCCGCACGGAGAGCACGGTTGGGCGCAGCAGGAGCAGGGGCGAGCGGGGGGACGGGTCCGAGTGAGGTCATCGTGATTGAAGACTAGGTTCGGGGCCTGCCGTGTTTGGTGGGCTGATTGCGCTGCGCAGGAAGGACTCTATGGAGGATCTGCGGGTTCGGAGAATACATGCCTAAAGAGATATCAGCGGCGGTTTTTGGGTGTGTGTGGATCAGGAATGGATGGCGCAGCTTCGCAGGTGAGTTCTCGGCGCGACTGAGGTACGCGTTGGGTTCGGCTCGCCCAGCTGTCAAGCGTTGTGATAGTTCTACTGAATTGAATCGCGGCTACAGAGATAAGCTAGTTCTACATTACGAGGTCGGTCATGGTACTGGTAAGTGTGTATAGCGGGTGTTCACATGTACACCCCAGCTGGATATATATAGCGCTGTGCTCGAACGAGCAGTGTGTATGCAGTACGATGGAGAGCGAAAGAGAGGAAGTGGAAGCTTGTAAAGCAAAGCAAGTGTAATATCTACGCGTTCGCCCTCTCCGAGTCGGTCTCGCTGGGCTCCTTCTCGTTCCAGCTGTCGGCCTTGCCCAAGAGCCACGCGGGGTGGAAGAAGTTAAGCGTGAACATAGCGAGTACAATCATAGCGCCGTCGAGCACGTCTGTCAGATAGGATTGAGATGTTAGTTAGTCATCCGGTGTGTCATGGTCTGCAGCGCTGGGCTTACTGAAGTAGACCTGCGTCTCGATAATCCGACCGCTCCATCCGTCCGTGAGTTCCTGACATAGCCGTAGATCAGCGACTCGGACTTAACAAGTGTAGCGCGCCCGACGGGGACGGGCGGAACACGGCGATACTTACAATCGTACGGTAGATAGACCTGTGCACACAATCATATGTCAGAAACGCGTGGTGGTGGAAAACAGCGGGCGCTGGGCGCTGCGGAGACGTACCGGATCAGGATGAAGACGCCGTCGAATGCGAGGCCCACGATCATGAGCTTCACGCCGTTGTCGAGCTGGAAGCTCTTGGGGAGCACACCGCCCTTCTTGTGGAATGGCTTGTCGAGGTGGTAGCGCAGCAGGAACTCGCCCGCGAGGATCATGTAGATGCTCACGGCGGCTGTAGACAAAATGCATCACACGCGCGGTCAGCCGATGTGAGATGGAGGACGATGAAGACGCAGGAAGACGCACCGAGCTGGAAAGCGATACCGCCGAGCATAATGTGTCCGCCCTGGGGAGTGGGAGAATATGTCAGTTAAACGCGCGGGGTGGGAAAGAGGGCTGCGGAACATACGGGGTTCGGGTCCTGGTTGTTCTGCACCGCGGTGGAGGCCTTCGCGCCACCGATTGCTTGCACGATAAGTGCGATGATGTCCTGTGATGAGGGTCAGCGTCCGGAGACGGCACGGGTGAACGTCGGGGGGCGTACGCAGGAGCAGAAGATGATGGTGTCTGTGTCGGGCGGTTCGGTCAGTACTGGCGTAGATAGCGGATGATAGACGGCGAGCGCGAGGGGAGAGGTACGCACACCACATAGCACTCAGGCGGCTGTATTGCTGTCCGAGGCGCTTTATTATCCGGCCGAGGATGACGAAGTTGGCGGCAATGAGTGGCGTAGGGGCGATGATCGTCGTGGTAATCCTGGGTGGGAATGAGGTTAGCGGAATGGCGTGAGGAATAGAGGCGAGGGGAGCGCGTACTGCATGAGGAAGGGGTCGAGGAGAGTGGGATTCAAGCTGGACCATAGTCGGCCGCTCCAGCCGATAATCTCAATCACGCCTGCGAGGACGGTCGTGCCAAGCAGCCACCACAATCTAGACCAAACCGCCTGTCCGAGATGTACAGCTACGGGCAAAGTTGAGCGAGTAAGATGGCAGGAGAACATAAGGAACGCACAAGTGGTGATCGCGAAGAGCGCAATGAAGAGAATGCAAATCCATTCTGTGGGCACGTAACCGTACGGACTCCGATGCGCGCGTTGCGTCTCTTTGTGACTGTCAGTACGAGAAACGTTACGCGATCAATGCACTCACGAGCAGCGACGATGGCCGCAGAAGTGAAGTTGTCAAACGACATGGAGGAGAAAGGAGGGAGAAGCGACCCGGAGCGGAGGGGGAGGGAATTCGGATGCGGCACGGAGCGCTGAACAAGCGAGGATTATATAGGGCGCGACAGGGGCGCGCGGGAGCTGCGGTCAAAACCCAGGACGCGTGTTGGTGGTAAAAGGGAGAGGCGTGTGGGCGGCATGGGTATGATGGCTGGGAAATAAAGGACGGCTGACGGATGGGGAGGAGGTCATCGAGTGCACGGCCGGAAGCTGTCTCCTTCGCGCGCTCGATCTCCGACTCCGGAATCCGATCTTGCATGCCGAGTTCGGGTGCCCGATCTTCCCGGCCCTCTTTCCGAACTCACCATAATCTCTCAGGCCACTGCGCTGTTTGTCCTCAACGCAGCAACCCGTCTTGGCGAGGGGGAACGGACGAAGGCGAGAGGTTTCGACGACACATCCGTGATCGCAGTGATTTACGCGTGTGACACGAAAAGGGCCCGTCCAGGGGAGGCATGGCCTCTTTCGGGCGCGCCGGGCAGGATGAATCTGGCATCATGCGATGGCTTCATACCCACACGCGGCCGGCGCCGGCGCCCAGCTCCGAACGTTCGAGGAGATACGCAGTACTGCTAGCACAGGCTACTTTTCGTCTGACGTATCGCTAGTGACGCAACTTGACCACTATGAATTGAGTGTACTGTTCTGATCAGGTCGTGCCTGGTCGTGCTGACCTTCCCAGCTCGAGCACAGCCTACGCTGCTAGTCAAAATCACTCGCAAGCGGCAGGTGGAGTCCAGCTGTGCATATGTGGTTGAGGTTGTGGGCTGTGCAACTTCATCCGGCAAGGACATAAGTAAGCAGAGGATAGCAGGCTAATGAATAGCATCTGTTCCTGTGGCGCCTCAGTCAGAGACAAGAACATAGAGCGCAGCTGGGCTAGACGGATTGCACAGGATGGTCGGGTGTGCGCGTTGTGGACAGAGAGTGACCGGGAGCAGTGCAAGCTCGGTGCCTGGCCCTGTTGGCGCCCGCCATGATCGCTCGATCGCTCTCCGGATCTTGGGCGTTAATGCTTCTCCCGGGCGCCTACGCGAAAAAGTTGGACGAGCGGCTCTCCATCCGGTCCTCCTTCCGCCACACTCTCCTCCGCTCGCTTTACATTCCGTACTTTCCGGGTATTGCTTGGACTTGTGGACTACTGCCTGCGGAAGCCCTCGCGCAAGGTTCAGTTCTCAAACATGGCTCAGGATTTGAAGAGGAAGCGGGGAGCGCAAGCTGCGCCAAAGGCAAAGGTGCGTCCGCCCATCACTCGAAAGCGCGGAGTACTCAAACTGTTACGTACCGCAGCGCCTACACGCGGACGAGGATGCCATTAGCGACCATTCTTCCGCTGAAGAGAGCATGGGGTCAGGCAGCGACCAGGACGCAGAAGAGGAGGCCTGGGGTGGAATCCAGGCCGCGGCGGCCCACAGCCATGAAAACTCTGCAGAGGCTGGCCCATCTGGGTCGCACATACTGAAACCGCCTACTGGAGAGGAGCTCAAGAAGATCAAGGATGCGTCCGAACTCTTCAGGTCCACGGCTTTCAAGTCGCAGGTGCGTGTGCATCCGTTCTGTTGCACTACGGCACGCGTAACCATTCGTCTTAGATCGACGCAATGCTCCCCAACGTCCGTCCAAATACGACAAGTCACAATCGTTGGATGCTCTCCTCTTGTCTATTCACAAGCTCCTCATGGAGCTGCCTGCCATCGCACCTCAGCATCCACTTCATGCGTCAAGAACGCTCTCTAAACAGGGCATCGACGTGCCCTATGTGCGCCCCCTTCCGACGGAAGAGACCAACTGGAAGGTCTCTTTCGAGAAGCCCTCTGAGATAATGTTGGCAGGCAGCTGGATCACGAAGACTGCCGTAAAGGCCAAGGACTTCGCTCCATTCACGGCCGATCTCGCAATAGAGATGCCTTCGGTGAGTACACCCTTAAGCTTTCCGTTGCACTTCTTATGCGTCTCTGTAGAATCTATTTCAGGAGAAAGACTATCTCAACAGCCGAGTCTTCCAAAAACGCGCCTACTACCTAGGTGTCGTCGCTTCTGCGATCGCTAAGGCGAAGTTCACTCTTCGTTGCGAGCTCTTCTATGAGTCCATCTCTGGTGACCCACGAAGGACCTGCCTTGTGCTCCGTCCAGAACCTGGTATGTTTCTGGCAATTGTTGAATCACTCACTGAGCTAACGCGTTGTAGACGGCTCGCATAAAAGTTCGGGCAAGGTCCCTATACACGTCCGCATTATCCCTTTCATCAGCGAGTCGCCCATCCCGCTTCAGCGGCTATCCCCCGCGCGGTCCAATATTCGCGCAACCACCCTCAAGGACGAGTCCAAGGAGGAGCCGACGCCCTTGTACAACACTGCGTATATGCTCATGACCACACCGAGAGCTCACTTGCTTCACGTACACGCTTTGGCAAAGAACGTGCCTTCCTTCGTTGATGCACTCACACTGCTCCGAGTTTGGGCGAACCAGCGCGGCTACGGTCTTGGGAGCCGCATGTGTGTACGTGGCTTTGAGGGCAAGGGTATATGGTGGGCGTCGATCTTGGATCTGATTGTCAACGGCGAGGAGCCGCCTCCTGCGGGCCTAGGCAAGAGGGGCGCCAGACGCAAGCCTTTGGGGAAGGGTTTGAGCTCGTATCAGCTCTTCAAGGCCGCCTTAGATTTCCTCGGTATGATTCCATCAACTCTTGGCACGTTTCGTGTTGTTCACATTCTGCTCAGCGCGACACAACTTTGGCGAAGAGGCTGTATTCGTAAAGTCAAAGGATGGACATCGGGTATGTTTGTGGTCTTGCCCATCCGTTTGGCTCTGTTTCATTCAGACTGCCTATGTCGCTGCAGTTCCCTCCTAGCAGCTATTCGAGCCATGAGGCTGTCTTCGTGGATGCGACGTCGTCGGTCAACCTATTGGCGGACGTCCCTTTGGCTTCTCTCGATACGGTGAGAAAGGTCATACTTCTCTCAGCCCACTCTCGTTTAACATACCTATCCAGTTAAGATATGACGCTCAATCAACCTTGGAGCTGCTGGACCATGCTTCTATATCTGAAGACACTTTCGCCCCTCTGTTCTTGCAGGAGCACCGTGACATCCTCGCACGTTTCGACGTAGTCGCAAGGTGTGTCATCTATTCGCGCTGATTTACAATTTGATCCTCACCGCGAGGATTGCAGGGTGGACCTATCGTCTGTGGAGATGCGTACAGTGTCTGCGCAACATGTTGCCGATCATGGCTCGGCCTACAGCGCAGCAGTCGCACAACTCGTCTCCACGCTGCGCCGAGGTTTCGGGGACCGTGCCAAGGCCATAGCCGTCCTCCATGCCTCTTCAGACGTCCGGCCGACGTCGCAGGCTCTTCCGATACAGTCATCTATCGTGCACGTCGGAATCATCCTCGACAGCGAGCACGCCTTCCGGCTCGTCGACCACGGTCCTCCGGCCGAAGAACAAGAAAGCGAGAGGACAAGGCAGTTCCGGCAGTTCTGGGGTGACAAGGCCGAGCTGAGGCGCTTCAAGGACGGCTCAATCGCGGAGAGCGTCGTCTGGGACGTGAAGAACGCCGACGAGCGCGCCCGGATCCCTGCTATGATCATGCGTCATCTTCTTGCGCGTCATTTCGGCCTTGGGGCGGACGCCGTGCAAACTTGGCAAACCGAATTCGACGCGCTGCTGAAGCTGCCCGAGTCGATCTCGTCCCTATACCAGGCTTCGAGCGCGTCGGTCGGCTTCAAGTCTGCGCTCTTGGCGTTCGATGCGCTCGCAAGCATTTCAGGGCGCTCGATGAGCAGTTCCCTCTCGCGGTGCTCAATGTCAGCCCGGTCACCCCTGCCCTCCGGTATACCGACGTCTTCGTCCCTGCTACGCTCGCTATCCCTTCTCGGTCGGCACTGCCCAAACGCGCGTCGTACCTCCCCGTCATGGAGATCATCATCGAGTTCGAGAAGTCCGCCCGGTGGCCAGACGATCTGCACGCCATCCAGAAGATGAAGCTCGCGTTCTTCGAGCGCCTCGCCAGCATCCTCATGCACGCCGTCAAGGGCCTACAAGCGACCGTCGTGTTCGGCGAGCGCCCAGAGCGTACGGAGATCGAGGACGAGGCCGCGCTCGACATCATCACCGCGGACGGCTGGGCGTTCCGCGCGCGCATCTGGCACGACCGCGAGGCGACGCTCCTGGACCGCATCATCAACGACCAGCCGCACGTCCCCAAGGCCCTGCGCCAGGCGAAGACCGGCGAGGACGCGCGCGATCGCCAGCTCGCCCTGCATGCGCGCGAACTCTACACGCGCCGGTTCATCCACGCACCCCGGCATCACCGCGCGATCGCGGCGCTATACCATCGGTTCCCGGCGTTTGCGAACACCGTTAGGTTGACGAAGCGGTGGTTCGCGGCCCACTGGCTGCTGCACGGACATGTCTCTGAGGAGGCGGTTGAGCTGCTCTGCGCGCATGTGTTCTTGCGCACGGGGCCGCCATTCGTGGCGGATGCCGCTGCGAATGCGAAGACGTTTGCGCCGGGCTGGAAGGAGCGCGGCTTCGCGCAGGTCATCGAGTTCTTGAAGGATTGGGATTGGACCGGGGGTCTGGAAATCTCGTTGGACAATGCGGATCAGACTGCTGGTGACTCCTCGACCGCGCCCCCTACGACCACCTCGAAGGACGTCGCGTGGGCGCTGAAGACGCCCTTCGACCCACGCGGTCACATGTGGACGTCGTCGGGCCCGAATGCTGTCGTAGCGCGGCGCATCACCACCATCGCAAAGGCGACATGGGAGTGTTTGAACGGTCTGGAGACCGGTGCGTCAACCGTAAAGGTCAGTGATTGTTGGGCCTTTCGATATTGGTCACCCGTTGATCCCCGTTATAGGCGATTTTCCACCACCCTACCGACTACTACGACTTCGTAATCGAGCTGAATCCGGCGCTCTCCACTCGCTACCACCAGAAGCTCGACGCCGACCCGTCCGTATGGGCGCCGAAGGGCAAGTACGCGAACGCGATCGTGAAGGGCGCGGCCGCGTCCATTATGCCCAGCTTCGACCCCTTCGCGATGTTCTACGGTGACCTGTCGGTGAGTGCTCCCCCCCTTTCTCTCTGTGCATGAGCCTTTTCTCAGAGAATCGTTAGCATGTATATGCGGACACGGTCCTTCTGTTCCACGACCCGCTCGGGGGTGACCGTATCGGTGCTGTCTGGCAGCCCAACCTGCGGAGTGCACGACCCTTCCGGGCGTTGGGCGGCTTCTCGAGCATACCATCACAAAAAGTGGGCATATCTGTGTTCTTCATCTGGATTCTCGTACTAAGCATTTGCTTCAGGATGCAGCCAATGGCAAGGAAAAGGATAAGGGGCTTGTAGTCCTCAACGAGAGTTCACTGTTTCTAGAAGTCCAGAGGCTGGGCAGCACTCTTGTTGCAAAGATTGTGCCTCGGGATACATAGTAGCACAGTTGTCATGTTTTCATAGTGAGAGTGGCAAGAGTTGATTACTTGAATATGGTACAAAATTAGTGCAAATGCTGAACATCATACTGAGTCATGCTAAGGGGTCGACAGAGAGGCCAGACGGTCATGGCTAAATGTGCCACTCTACTACCACGGTGAGCTACAGCAGGATTACCATAATGAGATTGTGTGAAGTCATGAGAGGAGAAATTGTGAGGAAACAGTAAATGTAGGATAGTAGGGAGCTCAAGGGTTAGAGCTTGAAGCAAAGACACAGGTAGCTATGTTTGTCACTACTCTGCATGCACTTGAGGCATGCTTGAAGGAGGGTCAGTCCTTTGATTGGCAGGTCATCAATGAAATTTTTTGCAACATGAGGGATCTCATCCTGGAGAATGAAGGTAAGAAAATTTTGTGATCTTGTGGGAGAATTTGTATATCCCTCAGGCATGTAAGTGAGGGGGAAAATCCCAACAGAGTTATAATTGTGGCGAGATCTCAACTCTGATTGGACAATGTGAGCATCATATCCAAAAAATTATAATTGATGAGGATCAAAGAAATCATTTGTTATGGGGTGAACTTCCGGCCAACTTGTGTCACATAAAACAATGTACATGGGAAAAAATTGAAACTCCACTAATCAGCCATTAGTTTTGAGATAGGCACCATATACATCCTCCACTTACAAAACCTGGGTTAGGGTTCTCCTCCATTAGGAGTTTTAGGGTCAGACACTAGATCACTGCACACAGCCACTCTGACCATCTGGTAATCAGACTCTAATGTTCCCCAGTGGGCATCTATGTAACCCTAGCTGGCACTACACATCTGTGGCTTCATGCACACTCAAACGCAAGCTAGAACAAGCATCTAGATAGACTCATAACACAGTATGCATGATAGTATAAGGGTATATCTATGAAGTCTATGGTACTAGCAAATGTACTAGTAGTGGTGAAGGGTCCACAATACTTCCCACCCAGAGAGAACACTAATCAAATATTTGATGGGGTATTATGTGTACACATAGAACATGTCAGAGTGCCATGATATATGTTACTGTACCTCTTTCATAATTGACAGATACTAGAGTGATTGAAACACCAGTTTATCTACTCTGTGTTGGATTGGAAGACTAAAATTGAAGTATTTCCTTTTTTATTCGCCAGTTTTGGGTAAATCAAGACCATAACAGCACCATACTGTAGAGCCTATAAAGGACTTTCTAATGATATGCAATATGTGCTATATGGATGGGAACTGGTGAAACAGCGAGGGAAATACTGCTAAAGAGTGGCTGCTTTCAAAAACTTTCTAAGTCCAATGGACGCTAGTAGATTGCGCTAAGTACCACGGGTGCTAGTAGTTACGCGCTGGCCCAGCGCGATCTACTAGCACCCATTGGACTTCACCAAATCACGCTTTCGGCGCCTATTTGACCGACAGGATCAGGCCCTGTGAACCCTTCTTTAAATCGCATTATTTGGCTATTTGTGCACTATATGATGCATATGAGGCTTGGAAAACGATTCCATTGTGTAGAGATTGGCCAGCAGAGTCCAATGATATATAGATCAACATTTATTAATAAGCAGTTCACTGCAAAAAATCTGATTTGGTACAATTTATACCACTTTGTAGGCTGATGCTGCTCCTGTGTTGTTTATAGCCCAGAATATGCCCAAGTATCTATGATGTGTCTACATAACATTTCTGTCCATGTATTGGGCCTCCCATGGAAACAACATGTATATATCATCAAAATGGACAGAGATATTGCTTTAATCATGCCCGCTTGCCTCTTTCTAGTAATATATTGAGGTATACCATCTATTGTACAGTGGACTTTTGAGTATAGCATCCTCATTGAATAGAGAGCAATATTCTGAACCCAGTGGTATATAATACTTGATCATTTGATCAATATGCTAGGCCACTAGCACTTATTGCCAATTGTGGCACTAATAGAAATTTATCTGGCCCACATCTTATTCCACTGTCACCACATCCTTGATTTGTTTGCACAGGTGGATTCTCCTTGTCAACAGCTTCCTGGTGATATATAATATGTCTCATTTAGACAAGTAGAAGCTGAGATATTGACCCTTCTCGGTTTGGAGCCAAACAAGACCAAAGCCAATGGCACGACAACGCAGAATCATGTTGGCAGCCACTAGCTTTGGCTTTGTTTGTTTTCAGCCACAGCTCAACATAATGTGCTCATTAATAGACAAGTATATGGTGGAACATACCACTATTATATATCACCAGAAAGCTGTTGATGAGCAAAATGCAATGAGGGTGTTTGTATGATGTTCTGAGCACATCTGTGAGTGCTGCAAGCCAAACAACCCACCATAAGTGACTTTGGGTCACAAACTGTCACTAATGGGGATCAATGTAGGCCTAGGTCAGTGTGAACCCAGGCCTAATATCAAGTATTATATACTGTCAGGTTAGGAAAACCGAGCTCTACACAAAGGTGCTGTTTGTAGGTCAATAGGGTGCCAATTGAAGGCATAAATTGGAGTAAATGAAGTTCAGGTCCAGATTAAGCAGTTTATCTAATACACTCACTGCGTTCAATGCATTTTTAGTCCCCGGGCGAGCGCACGCAAATAGGCCAGAATAGAAGACCTGGGCGGAGTCCGAATACACTGTCTGGTCGGGAGGGCACCTACAGGCCAGTGAGACCAACAGTTCACTCTGGTCGGGCGTGGGTGGGCGGCGAGTACGTGGTATATGCAAAGAGGGGAGTAGGCACGAGCAAAATGTGTAGTAGCATATAGTCCGGATTGGTATACAGTACGTGTTACAAACAAGACCAGAGCAGACTAGACTGGGTACAACAATGTATTGCAGATTGTACAAACACATACAAAGAACACGCGCTGTCAAGCACCAAATTGGATTGGTACTTGGCCATGCAATAGCCACCAAGGCACTATCACCAGACTAGCAGGACATTCCACTCTGTCATAAGGTGTAGCACGCCAGAGGATGACTAATCAGTATTTCCTCATACAAGTCTTGCTTAGTCAAAAGACATTACTAGCTTGGGGAAGCCCCAAAGATGCTACCCCACAGCTTGGCCAGGTTACCCCAAACCCCAACAGGTTTGCCCCACCCCAATGCCCCGAAGTTCCCAGAGTCCTTGAGGAAGGTTCCAGAAACATCCAGAATATCCTGGAGACCTCTATACCATAAAGACAGCAGAATGCAGTAAATTGTGCTAGGACGTTCTGGTAAGTTCCAGAATATTCTAGAACCCTCAGGATAATCCTGGGAGGTTCCATACCACACTGGCACATCCATTGGGGAGAGACTACAATCCGTTGGGGAGCTAGAACCTTGGGGAAAGTCACGGAATAGTCTGGAACATTCCGCAACCCCAAAAGAAAGTGCCCCAGACTACTAAGAAAGGAAAAGGGAACATGCTGGAAGGTCCTAGAAGGTTCTCAAAGGTTCCCCAAAGTATGTAGAATGTAGGATAGTTATTTGTAATTCGCTTAGTCAGCGCCCCTTCAGAAAGGTATAAATACCGGCCTGAGGGAGGAGCCCAGGACAATCAACAATCTTCAGTTCACAGCACACAGCAGCAGGCACTTTGTTTAGTCCCTAAGTACCATAAGGCAATCTCACCAAACCCAAGGGGTAAGGAACATTGCAGGTAGCTTAGTCAGAGAGAGTAAGTAAGCATAGGTAAAGGATAGGATCAGCAGGCAGAGCCCTGGATCCGCAGCAGTAAGACAAGTCAGACACAGGCCGCCAGCGATAAGGCGAAGCTCTGCCGAAATTCGTATAGCAGATACGGAACGACAGAGAAGGCTCTAGAAAAGTCTAGTAGCATCAGAAAGTATCAGGAGGAGCTCAAGGAGAGCCCTCAATTAAGCAGACAGACCAGGAGGAGCTTACAAAGAGCCCTCAATCAGTACTAACACCCGCAGGCATCAATACCGGGAGATTTGTGCATAGATCTTCAGGACTATCCAAGTCCGTAGAGTGGAACGAACTCGGCGAAGCCTCTGTTGGAAAAGTAGGAAACCCCACACGCTTTGCGGCACGCTCGCGCCTTCAGGATTGAAGAGCCCCTTTCATCCCTCGACAACAAAAACAAATTTCTGTCTTTGACGTCGACCACTATAAAATCAAATAAAACACACTCACACCCAATCCCCGACGAGCACGACAGCGCGCGTACGCAGTCAGCTGCCCATATGCAGCAGCGTGCTGCATCCAGCTTGCCCCTTCACCCGCGACCACCCTTCCTGTCCTCCACATCTTCTGACAATGATGTCGTTGACTTGTCCAGCGAATATCACCGACAAAGAAGTCAGAGCAAGCTGGAATGGCCTACCTGAAGCCGTGTGCAGAGCACTCATGAAGGAGGCCACCGGTCCCAGGTCCACGGCGGCATCAGGCCAGGGAGACGGCACTGCGCACATCCATTCAGGCAGGGTGATGCGAGGGGGGATTGGACAGAGAGGAAGAGGAGGGTCAGTGCGCTTATCGCGTGCATACAGCCGCTGTGCACAAACATTAACTTTATATGTGCATATACAGAGCGCACGTACCTGCGCAGCTGAGAACCCAATGAGGACTGAGTGGGTCGGAGGGGTCGGGAGTGTATGGACCAACCCAATCAGAAAAGGGGTCAGTGTCGAAGGTTTGGCCGTCATAATGGTCCAGATCGTTGATTCCAGATTGAACAGGTGCATCTGGGTTCAGAGGCCATTAAAGGATGTGGAACATGCGGCCATACCCGGTGCCACCCTGTGGGTCTTCCCAGGTAATGCCAAGTGGCTGCCAGTGCAGGTACTGGAGGTAGAAGTGTCGGAGATGTGGGAGGATGGTAAGGAGCTGTGTGTGGAGCGCGAGGTCATGGTGGGTGAAGTTGTAGGTCTGCAAGAATGCACCCAAGTTGGCTGCATTGGCAAAGGTATCAAGGTCAATGTCAAGGGGGACAGGGTATGGGAAAGCCGGAGTGTCGATGAGCAGTGTGCGAAGGTTGTGGAATGGGGTGAGACCATATAGGAGCCATGGCAAGGAGTATCAAGGTGATGGCCCAAACAGGTGAGAGACACCCTACAAGGATGTTAGTAATTATGCATGACCAAGAAAACATGCACGCACAAACTGGCCCACCCCATAGTTGCACTCATCCTTGAGCCGCAGTGTTTGGATGCGGCAGAGGGAGGGTCTCCACCAGTGTCCGGCACGACTCAGCATTGTTGTGGACGAGTTGTTGCTGGTGACAATGTTGAGCTCTGTCCAGTTTGTCATGTATGGGGTGGCACATTGAGCGATGTCCCAGAGCAGAGGGCCATTGTTGGTCTCATTGTGCAAGTCGACCTCCAGAAGATAAAGATTGAGAAAGTTGATGTGGACACGCTGTGGATCACCACCGCTGAGTGCACATTGACATCCGTGCTCTTCAAATGCTATGACATCCAAGAAGAGGGTATGGAGTTGATGGGCCGTGCAGATGCTCAGTGCAGTGCGGGGAAAGGGGCGGGAGAAGTGGTGGGAGAAGTCCCTGGACACCATGTGCAAGGCAAGGACCTCATGCAGGTCAGAGTCACCGTGGACCTCATCTCTGTTGTAGTACTGCCAGGGCAGGCAGCAGGCATGGCCAATGAGGGAAAGGAGCTCAGGGGTATTGAGGACACGGGTAGTGGCCATGGTGGCGTGTGTGCAAAACAAACATGAACATTGACACGTCATACATTGACACAATGCATTCCCACGGTTGAACATGCATCTCAATGTGAGCCTGGGTGTGTGTAGTACATTATGCACCTTATGGATAAGCCACAGTATTGTGCACACACCAGTGATATAACTTGTTGATTAATATGTTTTTCCAAAGCCTAGCTAATTTCTCTCTGTCAAATACCAGTATATAAATACAATACAAATGTGACTCACATATAGATGACATGATTCTCCCTTAGACAGAGCAATCTTGTCTGATCTCATCTAAGCAAGTACAGACATCAATAAGAGTTTGGATTATTTGGAATGGTAACCATGTATACTTGGCTATTATCAGGTTCACTCAACAAATATATAGACAGTACCATTGAATAGAGATCAAAATTCTGAGCCTGGTGGTATATAACACTTGGGGGGAGGCAATGATGTCATCAGGTCATGTCCCTTGGGCGCTTTTTTCTGATTGTGGCACAAATAGGATTTTGTGTTGTGCATAGTGGCAGCAAAGGTGGCCACATCCAAATAATTTTTGAGTATATGGACTCTGCTCATCCATAGCTTCCTGGTGATGTGTGTTTTATGAAATATGGACCAGTAAGAGGCAAAATATTAAGACATTTGTAGTGGGAACCAAACAAGACCACAGTTGGTGGCAGGGGAACGCAGCTCAGTGTTGCCCTGCCACCAAGTATGGTCTTGTTTGTTCTCAGCCACAGCTGCAACTCAATTTCCCCCCTGTTGGCTCATTCTTTATCACATTATAAGACAAATATATATCATTGGAAAGGTCCTTCTAATGTGCATCTAATGGTGGTACAATCATGGTTTTATATCAAATACACAGGCTTTAATGCACTAAACACTGATTGTGGCTGAAGGTCACTGCCAGATTGTATGCACAATACCTGGTCTTTATGCTCACTAATCCATCCATCAAGCTTCATTATTATATTGCAGGACACTTTCATTATATAAGGCAGAAGATAGTGGTAGCAGTGTATCAGATAAACTGCTTAATCTGGACCTGAACATCCTTTTACTCCAATTTATGCCTTCAATTGGCATTCTATTGACCTACAAACAACACCATTGTGTAGAGCTCAATTTTCCGAACCTGACAGTATATAATACTTGACATTATGTCTGGGAAAACACTGACCTAGACCCACATTGATCTCCATTAGTGACAGATTGTGACCCAGAGTCACTTATGGTGGGTTGGTTGGCTTGTAGCACTCCCATATGTGCTCAGTATCCTATACAAACACCCCCATTGCATTCTCCTCATCAACAGTGTTCTGGTGATATATAATAGTGGTATGTTACACTATACACTTGTCTATTAATGAGCACATTATGTTGAGCTGTGGCTGAAAACAAACAAAGCCAAAGCTAGTGGCACGACGACGTGGAATTGCGTCGGCATGCCATTGGCTTTGGTCTTGTTTGGCTCCAAACAGAGAAGGGTCAATATCTTGGCTTCTGCTTGTCCAAATGGGATATATAATATATCGCCAGGAAGCTGTTGACAAGGAGAATCCATCTGTGCAAAGAGATCAAGGATGTGGTGACAGTGGAATAAGATATGGACTACATATATTTCTATCAGTGCCACAATTGGCAATAAGCGCTAGTGGCCTGGCATATTGATCAAATGATCAAGTATTATATACCACTGGGTTCAGAATATTGCTCTCTATTCAATGAGGATGCTATACTCAAAAGTCCACTGTACAATAGATGGTATACCTCAATATATTACTAGAAAGAGGCAAGCGGGCATGATTAAAGCAATATCTCTGTCCATTTTGATGATATATACATGTTGTTTCCATGGGAGGCCCAATACATGGACATAAATGTCATGTGGACACATTATAAACACTTGGGCATATTCTTGGCTATGAACAACACAGGAGCAGCATTAGCCTACAAAGTGGTATAAGATGTGCAAAATCAGATTTCTTGCAGTGATCTGCTTATCAATAAATGTTGATCTATATATCATTAGCCTCTGCTGGCCAAGCTCTACACAATGGAATGGTTTCCTAAGCCTCATATGCATCATATAGTGCACAAATAGCCAATGAATGCGATTTAAAGAAGGGTTCACAGAGCCTGATCCTGCCGGCCAAATAGGCGCCGAAAGCGTGATTTGGTGAAGTCCGATGGGCGCTAGTAGATCACGCTGGCCCAGCGCGATCTACTAGCGCTCGTGGTACTTAGAAAGATTTTTTGAAAAGCAGCCGCTTTTTGGCAGTATTTCTCTTGCTGCTTCACCAGTTCTCATCCATAAAGCACACATTATATATCATTCGAAAGCCCTTTACAAGCTCTACAACATGGTGCTGTTATGGTCTTGATTTACCCAAGATTGGGGAATAGAAAAAGGAAATACTTCAATTGCAGTCTTTTAATCCAACACAGAGCAGATAACCTGGGGTTTTAATCACTCTAGTAACTGCCAATGATGCAAGAAATAGAATAATATATATGATGGCACTATAACATGTCCTATGTGTACACATCAGACCCATCAAATCCTTCATTAGTGTTCTAGACCCTTCACTGTTATGAGCACATTTGCTAGTAATGTAAACTATATAGATATACCCTTATACTATGATCTATATGATGTTAAGAGTCTCTCTAGATGCTTTTGGTAGCCTGCATTTGAGTGCACATAGGGCGGCAAGCATGTAGTGCCACCTAGGGTTACATAGACGCCCACTGGGGAGCATTAGAGCCTCATTAGCAGATGGTCAGAGTGGCTGTGCGCAGCAATCTAGTGTCTAACTCTAAAATTCCTAATGGAGGAGAACCCTAACCCTAATTTTGTAAGTGGAGGATGTATGTGGCATCTATTTCCAAACTAATGGCTGATTAGCGGAGTTTTAAAATATTTTCCCACGGGGCTTGTTTTATGTGTCGCAAGTTGGCAGGAAAGTCCCTACATAAGAAATGATTTCTTCGTTCCTCATCAATTGTAATGAAGGGGAACCCTAACCCAAGGTTTGTAAGTGAGGATGTATGTGGCACTTATTCCACCTTTATGTGCATATATCCATCTCACTCAAGTCTGGCTACCTTTCCCAGAATATACCCACCTCATCTTGGTGTCCACCACTCATGTTACGATTGATGAGGAACGAAGAAATCGTTTCTTATGGGGTGACCTTTCTGCCAACTTGCATGTCGGAAAGTCGACCCCGTGGGAAAAAATTACTTACCCATCATTAGCTTTCTGATAGGCGCCACATTCAAAATTTTGTAATGTTCGCAGGGTTAGGGTTGGATTCCAATAGCACAGCTTAGGGTTAGCCTTAGATCAGTTCTAATCACAATTCTTACCACATGTAAAGCCTCTCCCCTGGGCGCTTGTGTAACCCTAGGTTGCACAGCACATCTGCCGCTCACTGCACACTATGCCTATAGGCTATGCACTGTATCAAAACAGACCCTTAACACATGATATAGTGTAGTTCAAGTTCTATGCCCCTAGTTTCCTTTTAGAGCAGTAATCTGGTAGTAGTATTTGGATGCCACATGCCACTAAGAGAGGCTAGTCAGCTATTAGTTGAGGTATTATGTACTAAAATAGAGGGTCATATTTGTTTTTGTGTGTCATAAGTGATTGATCTGAAAACTATTGTATGAAGTATGTCTTGGATTTAGAGTGCAATTTGGAACAGATGGAAACCAAGATAGCACCATGGTGGGCAGCTTGTGAAGAGCTTTGGTATGATGTATAATAGTGCTATATTGATGAGAACTAGCGAAATAGTATAGGAAATATCATTATTGGAAGGCTGAAAATAAGGTATTTCCCTGATTGATAGGCTAATTTGAATCATGTCAAGACTGAAATAAGGCCATCCTATAGAGCTTGTAAAGGGCTTTCTAATGCTATATAATATGTGCTATATGGATGAGGACTGGTGAAACAGCGAGCAAAATACTGCCAAAAAGCACCTGCTTTTCAAAAATTCTGTCTAAGTACCACGGGCGCTAGTAGATCGCGCTGGGCCAGCGCGATCTACTAGCGCCCGTCGGACTTCACCAAATCACGCTTTGGGCGCTTATTTGGCGGACCAGATCAGGCTTTACAGAGCCTTCTTTCATTAACATTGTTTGGCCATTTCTGCACTATATAATGCATAAAACCCTTCAAAACCATCTCTATTGTATAGAACTCAGCCAGAAGATTCCAATGGTACATAAATCACCATTTATTGGTAATCAGGGTACCTCATAAAGCACGATTTTGTGTATTTTTGTATAACTCTATTGCAACCAATGCATCAAATGAACTGTTTGGCAGATCGACACCTGTGTATTGCATATAATGCATAGTCATACCATCATTAGATCCACATTGAAAGTAGCTTTCTGAAGATCGACGTTGATCCCATGTTATGGTACAAAATGAGCTAACAGTACACATACTGTATTGCAGTTGGGCTCCCTTCACAACTTTCTCAATAATCTGGTGCCTACTGGTCCATATTTCACAAACTGTATATCACCAGAAAGCTATAGATGAGAATCCAAATGTGCACACAAAATTCTATCAATGCCACAATTAGCAATAAGTGCTCAATGGCACAGACCTGATGGCATCATTGCCTCACCCACAAGTATTATATACCACCAGATTCAGTTTTTCAATCTCTATTCAATGATGTTGCTGATATATTTGTTAATTGATCCTACAAGGTAGAACAGCCATCATTATTGCAGTAGTATGGCTTGGAAGCCTTCAGAAAGCCACACCTTCCTCCATCTCATCAATCGGATCTGCCAGTCATGGCCCTTTCCACCCAAGTTTGTATACCAGTGTGCCTGAGGCTTTTGTCAAGCTTGAAGAAGACATCATCACCATTACAAGCAAAGATGAGGACAACAAGGTAATGTCTACTGTGTGTTACACTATGTTCTGTACTCACTCTGAACATCCCTTCATCGGCCGTTGGCTAAAGTCAGGAAGTTCAGCTCAGAGCTCAAAGCTATCTTATTAATCAGGTTCTGTATGTCTAATGCACTATCTGCAGCTCGTCAAGGAGTTCAACGCTGTCCGTCGTCTGTGGTCACTCTCCAGCGTCGGCTGGGATGAGGGCCTCATGACTGTCACTGCAAGCAAGGATGTGTGGGCACAGTTGTGACAGGTACATGGTCCAGATTGGTACTGGTACCCCTCTGCTGTCTACTCAGCCTCACCGTCTGAGGTCACCGAGCAGCTCTCCAGAGTGTGCAATGAGCTGGTTACATATCTGATACGTCCCTTTGGTGCTTATCTGACATCCCACAGAGTCCAAGCCCTGTGCGAGAGATGTCAACTTGCAGTAGAAGTTGCTCACCACGTCCGCTTGGTGGTGCTGCCAGGGCTTGAAGTCGAAGTGCCAGCCTCAATAGCAGCTGTACTAAGGCTGCACATAGGTTCAGGTCACTGCATAGGTTGACCTGATCTGACCTAAAATAACCTGTAGGTTCAGGTCATCTGGGTTCAGGTACCTAGTATGTAGATCAACCCCAGCTCTAGATCAAAGCTGGCAGAAATCATTGACCTAGAAGGCTGACCTACATGATCTGTATATAGAAGATATAAGCTGACCACAGTGCAGATTGTTGGGGAAATGTATCATTTGTGGTATAGTGCAGCAGAATTCACATATCCAGCTACAGCCCAAGCATTACTCAGGTGTTGTGGCTTGAACAAGTGCAGAGTTATGTACAACTTATATAGAATATTACATATTGTCAATGTTGGCACAACTATTTTGAAGACTTCAAGGCATTGTATCAGGGCACAAGCCTTGTCCATCTCAGGGCTGGACATTTATCTTTGGATCGTGGTCTATGTTTCTTTATATCCTCTTTGCTCTTAGTCTCTTATGGTGTCTCCACTCTTGTGCAAGTCCCATTTGTAAATGTTGAAGGTATATATAAGTTTTGGAATGTGTGTTAGTCTACACCTAAAAGCTAAGCCAGTTGTTGTGTTCATGAGTGTGTTGATTATATATTGGGATAGTATATCCCAAACATATTATTGGACACATACAAACACAGATCACATGTAGGTTGACCTGTAGGTACTAGGTCTAGGTCACTAGATCACAGGTACCTGGTATGTGGATCAATGCCAGTTCTAGATCAAGGCTTGTGATCTGCAAATACCTGTAGGTACAGGTCCAGATCACCTATGGATCAACCTATGTGCAGCCTTAAGCTGTACCAACTCGCTGACCCCATCCCGCAGGCAGTGCAAGTGCAAGGCTGCCTCACCTGCACTGGAGTCCCCTGCTCCATTGGCATCCATGAAACATGTCCATATCACTGGCCCTGTTGCTGTCAACAATGTTGCTGATGTGATGTCACAGGTAGTGTCAATGTTCAGGACTTCTGTCACTGAGATTGCTGCTCCTACTTGGCATGCTCGTGCTGTCAAAGTGCTCACCTCTGACAAGACATTGTCCCCGGCTGTGCGACTCAAAGCACTATGTTTGTTTACCAAGGACATCACTGTTTGTGATAGCTATCTGGCTATTGAGGATTGTGATGTTCATAATGACTTTCTTGCTGATGTATTGGAGTCATGTTAAGCTTTCCTTTGCTGCTGATAACTTCACACTGATACCCTCCTTCACTCTATGCCACCCTATTACATACATACATTTGTAATCACTCCTTCTTCATATATGCTACATAGTCTGCCCACATTTGTTTAGCAATATTATCACATCATGCTGCCACCGCATCTCGCTCCTCTGCACTGAAGTTCCCCTCAAAGTCAGCTTGCACTATCTATTATGATTTCATCCTACTGCAGACTATATTTAGCTATGACTTGTCATGACTTGGCCATGACTGTGACTCATACTTACCATAGGTGGGTGATGGTGACTCAACTGGACTCGGGTTGCTGCAGTTCGACTCATCCTGACTCACAGTCATGCTGCAGTCCACTCTTTGCTACCTCACACCTCTCCGGTTGACGATGAGGAAGCAGAAAAATACAAGTGCGTGCATCCCCCACACTATATCTGCCTGCATCTTGTAACTCCCTCCTTTGATTAGGTCTGGGAGTTACTAGGCCCAGCCAATGATCATGTCCAGGAGGTTATCAAAACCCTGGCCTGGTAAGTGAGCATTTGCAAGTGAGTGCATTCACCACCCAGCATCCATTAGCTGCTGCACACTGACATACCTTGTTCAAGCAGGCCCCAAAGAAGACGGCCCTGGCCAATGATGACAATGTACTTGATATTGATGACCCCTAGGCCAGGTCCTGACCACGCTGATTGCTCACCCTCCTCCTCTACCATCCCTCCACTCTTCCCTGGCAGTGTATGCAGGCCAAGGGCCCACGGTAGGGTGTTTGTGGTTTCTGAGGTGCTATTGCATGGTACATGAGGAGGTGTGATCAAAATTCTTTGCAGATAGCACTGCAGATCAGGCTGGATTTGTGCGCGGATGAATCGGCAGGAAATCTTGAATCTGTAGCGAATGTGATGAGAACACATCCAGATCGGCGTACGATAGAGATTCAATCAATCGCATTTCCTTGACACGAGCACGTGATGCGATGGCGTGGACGCGAGTGCGCGTAGGCGCTCAAGACTTGTCGTTTTCGCTCGTGTCCTCTTCCTCTGCCTCACGCTGCCCTCTTCCCGCTGGTTCATTATGCCTCGCGCCTCTCGTCTCGACACCCAGATACACTATCGCTGTACTTGTCCTCCCTGTGCTGCCTCTAGGGTCCCCCAGTACCATACTCAAGACACTATTGACGAGCACCTGAAGCGACACACTCGACTCGGTGCACACTCCCAAAGGGTCCTTCAAGCAGCTGCTAAGAGCGGCCGCAAACCGCCCAACTCGCTGCAATCGCATGAAGCTCGCCATGACAGTCCGATGCCAGGGGGGTGGTGCGAGGGATCATCTGTGAGGGACGGTGATGGGACAGCGGGACTGGCTACGGCTTCTGGTGAGTTATCTGCAAGGGCTGGTCCATCTGGCGACTCTGGTATGGCACAGGACCCATCTATAGACGACTCTGGGGTGTTCTTTGGAGGAGACAGTGGCGATGAACCAGACTGGGCACCAGCGTCGCCGGCCGACGTCTTGCTGGGCGACCCGGAACGTCTGGATGGTGCTCCTTCACCCACTTGGAGCTTCTCTCGCTCACCTACCCCGCTCGATCAAAATCGAATGCCGGACAACCTCCCTGGGTACCAGTCTGACGGCGGTGTCTCGTACCGGGACAATTGTCGATCTCCTGGGGGATCTCCTGTGCCGGATATCCCATTGCGGCCCCCTACTCCTGCTGGCTCTGATGATGAAGACGACGAAGATGCTATCAACGTTGCTGACCTCTACGTCGACATAGAGGAGCTCTTCGACCAGATCCTCGAGGATGAAGAGGCTGAACTTGGAGACACACTTCCCACCGCATACACCTACGAGACTGGGCGACCTCGCACCTTACAAGAGCATCCGCTAATCCGCAACGCCTATCTGCACGTCTACCTCGCCTCTGCCGTCCATGGCGCCACAAAGGAACTGTGCAAACATCTGCTTGACGGCTACCATGTCCAGCTCGCCGCCCTTCCCCGAGTCACTGGTTTCACAGTCCCGGGCCTTGAGAACATGGCACGCACCCTTCGCACCGTTGAACGACGTCTTGGTGTCGACCCCAACCAATACATTACATACTACTTCGCCTGTAACGTCTGCTGGTCCCATCATCACCCTCGGGAGCTCTACAATCTCGACAGCCACCTCTGCACAGAGCCCGACTGCCCCGGGACTCTTTTTGAGTATAAGGACACCGTCGAACGCAAGAGGAAGCGCATACCCGTGAAGGTCATCCCCACCACCGGGCTCATTGACTCTATTGTGCGCATGGCCGCTCGACCCGGCAAAATCGACGACTGGAACAAGTGGCGCGGGGAAGATGATGCTGCCGGGCGCATCCCTCCAGCCGACAGCGATGACTGGGGCGGGTGGAACGATCCGTCGTACCGCATGTTCGATATGATGGATGGCTGGGGCTGGCGGTCGATCCGCGCAGGATTGGAGCGACGGCGCAGCGGCGAGTGGGGCGTCGAAGATGTCGACGTCGATGAAATGGACCAGTGTTTCGTCGCACTCCCAAATGGTCTCATTTTGCAAATAAATATAGACTGGTACGTTGTATCACTGCATATCCAGTTCCGCATGTAACTGACCATGTCGCGCAGGTTCAGGGCGATGAAGCGTGGAGGCTACTCTGTGGGTGCAGTCTACATTACAGTTTGCAACAATCCGTGCAGCGTCCGCTTCCGACGCGAGGAAACCCTGTTATATTGTGTTCTACCGGGTCCGCTAGAGCCGACAACTGAGCAGCTCAATCGCCTCCTTGCACCACTACTCACTGAGCTACAAAAGCTCTACAACGGTGTGTCTTAAACGTGTGATCTAGATATGTGTGTTATTAATCTCAAATAAGGCATATTAATCCGGAATACCTGCGAGAACAGCGGCCCCGCAGAAGCCGTTCACGCGTTCCTCAACAACATCTGTTCAGACCTGCCGGCTGCCCACAAGGCCAATGGGCTACGCGGCCACACGTGCGAACACTTCATGTGCGATCGGTGCGAGGTGTCGTTCTCCTCACTCGTCACTCCCGCATGCTTTGATACAGACAGTGAGTGCTGACCGGTGTCTCGCCATGACATAATTAAAATATATATCCATCCGCCGCACAGGTTTCCGACACCGCAATGATTGGAGATTTCTGAAGTATGCGTACCTCTGGCGTGATGCTGACCCCGATGATCAGGCAGAGATCTTCGAAAAGCGGGGCGTACAATGGTCCTTATTCAACTGGCTCCCTGACTGGCTCCCGGGGAGGGATTCACCGCCGGACTTCATGCATGGCGCCTATTTAGGTGCGTGTCTAATGCTATCGAGTACATTGTGCTTATCCACTTGTAGGTGAAACGAAACACGTCATTCAAAGCATCCTGTTCAAGGGGGGTATGTTCACGCAGCGAAGCCGGCGCGACAAGCCCCTGGAGAAGTTCGAGGCATACCTGAAGACCATTGTGTGGCCGCCGTCGGTCACACGACTACCTGACGGGGTATGCATCCACCCGTGATCCGCGTCGCTGCTGCTAATGTTGTTCAGCTCATCTCGGGCGGGGCCGGCAAAGCAGACCAGTGGCGCGCATTTGTGCACGTCCTGATTCCCGGGCTGTATGCAGCGTGGAATGTCGACGGCGATATTCCAGATAAGAACACCCCGCTCCCTCGCGCCTCGACCAAGGCTGCCAAGGGACGTGCACGCGTCGAAGAGCTTTTGAATAAGCGCCGCCGAGCTAATGTTGCGGCCGACCCAGAGACCACACTTGCAGACATGGAGGAACTCGCGCAGCTGTGCATGAACCGCAACTATCTGCAACACTTCAATGTAACAATGGAGTGGGCCTGCGCAATCCGGATCTACGGCTCCCAGTCGATCAGCGTTGCGGAGACTGAACGTGCCGCAAACTGCCATGAACGGGCGTGCCAGACCTGGACTCGCATGTTTTGCCACCTGGTGCCTTACTTCCATATCTTGATGCATCTGTGGTACTGGATCTTGATGCTGGGCCTGGTCTACGGCTGGTGGACCTACCCTTACAAGCGCAACAATGGATTCCTCGCGAAATTGCGGCACAACGGCAAAGTAGGCGGGGAAATCGAAGCGACGATGATGCGAGGATGGACCAAAGCCATCCTCCTCTTCGAACTGGTACGGTTCCATGTCCGCACATGAATATATGGCTGACGCGCGAGTCATAGATACAACATCTGGAGGATCTGGGCGATCAGAAGACTCCCGAAGACATAGCCATGATCACCAAGCTACGGGGAGTTCTGAAGGGCGACGCGAGCAAGTCTACCGCGCAGTGCGGTACATTACTAACATTGATTGCCTCTATGAGTGCTTCCAATGACACCGGTACGTGCCTGACCTCCAGCGCCCGCGGCAAGCAAGGCATTCACACAGGCCGCAGCCACCGTCGACCTCTCCCCGCACCCGCAGATTGTGGATCTGCGCTCGCTGGGCGTGTACGCGCTGCTGTATCATTACCTGCGCGCACTTTGGGCTGACGTAGTCGAGCTCAAACCGGACACTGCACCAGCTGGCGTGCCGGGCGAATGTTTTGTTGCAACGGCGGTACAATCACACGCGACCATCAATGTCTGCGGGCTGCGTTACGGGGCCGGCTCGACTCCCCGAGGGGCGAAGTCGCGATACGCCTACAGAAATGGGCGGCAGCCCGTCGAAATCTCCCATATATTCCACATCACGCACCTACGCGACGACCCCACCCTGCCACCTCTCCACGCATCTTGCGCGATCGTGCAAGACTTCGCGTCGGACGATGGCATCCCGGAGATGCCCTGGGCATTGCGGTACGGTTGTCAGGCACAATTTCTCAAGGTACTCACACACATCATGACCTTCGCAGTGCCGTGGATCTAGGCATCGGCACATGGGTTGAGGGTATACTCTGCCACAGGATGGTCATCGATGTGCGGGATTTCTCGGGCCACTTCGCCCTCGCGACCGTGACGCACCAGAACCAGGACCTCTGGATCACTATGTCTCTGTCGCATGTAAGAACTGACTGGGACTTTCTGTGCCACCTTGCTAACATCCGTGGGCACCCTCAGAACACGCAGGAGCCGGACAACGACGATCAGGACGATGTCTGATTGATTATTCCACCCCCAGGATTCCCTTCTCACAAAGGCCGCCTCGCCGTGAGTCCGAACCGACAGCCGGGACTCGCTAGACGCCTCTATCACCGGACCTTACGCAGCGTGCCCTTCCCCATCTTCGCCCCCTTCCCCATCTTCCCCTGCCCCAACCTCCCCTTCATCTGCGGCGTCGTCTTCCTCGTCCCCGCCATCGTCTTCCTCATCGTCCATACCACCTCCTGCAGCGACCGGCACTACCGTCTCGCCCTCCACCCAGTCGGCGAGATACTGCATGCTACAGAACGGCTTACCATGAATGCTCCTCAGCCAAACCGGGTCGACCATCGCTTTGGCGAGCCTAGGGGGCCCTCGAACATGCGCATGGTACGTGTTCCCCTGAATGGACGACTCGGCATCCCCACTAGCGCGCGCCCTGAAGACCAGGACATCAACCTCGTCATAGCGGACAGTGCCCTAACGGCAAGCTCAGTCGTAGTCGCGCGCATTAATAGGTGAGTTCTCACCTCGGGCGCCCTGTATGCGGGGGCACGCTGCTTCCATGCACGCGTCTTAGCAGGAGGTTTAGTGGTGTTCAGCTTGGCAGCGGCGACGCGTGCAGGCCCCTCGCCTTCCGTGTTTGGGTCCAATGCCGTCGCTGTGGGCGCGCCGACTTTGTCAGTCTCGTCGGTTGACTGGAACTGCCACTGGAAGAACCAGTCCCAGTCTGCGTCCCGCAGCGCCGGTATCTGATGCCTAACCACAGAGCGCTCGGCGGCTTTCTAGACAACACTGTGAGTACGCTAGTTGAACGCGGACAAGGAATACGAAGCTTACAATGACTTTGCGGCGCTTGTGGCGGGCATGCGCCCGATTCTCCTCCTGTGTGGTCTTCGTCAGGTCGCGCAACTCACGGTACCGCTTCGCCATGGTGGTGAAGCACCGCTCCAAACCGTCCTCAATGACATCCTCCGGGAGTTGATCCAGGACCTCCTGCGTGAGTGACGTCGACCACTTGCGCCCGTTGAGCTTGATCTTCTGGACGACGTCTCCAGCCCATCCCTCCCGGTTAGTCGGCCAGCCGTCGTCCCACCGTGGTCGCAGGAGCCGGTCCGGACTCATTGGGTCGTCGGAGGACCAGAAGCCGCGCTGCATCGGTGGGGGCAGCGGAGCCTTCTTGCGGACCCCTATCAAGCCCAGGAGGACGCTGCGGACGCAGGCCTGCATTGCGGTGAGTTAGGAACAAATATGCGCGCGCATTTGGTTGGCACTCACAAAGAAGAAGCTCGTCTTCAGCTCGCTCTTGCTCATGGTCGCTAACACTGCGCTCTCGTCCATTTGTCCCTGCACCGCTGCCCCACCAGCGCCGTCCATGACATTTCCCGTAGCGAAGGCCTCAAGTTCCCGTAGGCGTTCACCCGTGGTCTCCAGGTTCTCCACAGCGTCTTCCGCCGCCTCGCAAAGCTCCTCAGCCTCGGTCTTGAGCTCCATAACAGCTGCGGACAACTTGGTGTTCTCGCGCGTGAGTCTCTTGATGTGATCTTCCTGGGACTCCATCTTCAGCTGGAGCGCCTCTAACTCGTTCTGCAGACGCATCAACATGTCTGTCCCCCGCTTGCCGAGGCCTGGATGAATGCGCGGTGAGTACCTTCAACGAGTCTTATCGTTGCGATGATCTTGTACTTACCTGCGATGAGGTCGGCCCCACTGGCAGCTGGTCCCTTGCCTTTGTCAACTGGGGCAGCAGCCCCTGCGTCTGCGCCGGCCTTGGCGCGTGAGCTACTAGCCGCCGCGGATGAAGTGATGGCGCGACGACGAGGTTCCGTCGACGGCGACACTTCCGGCGCTGGACTGGCTGCTTGGTGTCCGGTCGGAAACCCGGGCGACGCGGCCCTGCTGGAGACGACCGACGGCGCGCGAGACGGGGGCGCAGGCGTACTCCGCACAGAGGTTGTGGCCGAGCGAGTTGCGTCACCGGGGCGGTGCAAGATGTTGAAGCTCGGCGGGACCAGGAAGGTGCCTCGTCCCGTAATGGGACGCCGGATGCGTTTGGGTGGTGGCTCTCTATCAGGCGATATGGGTTCCGCGGGGCGCGTCCGCGCATCGGCGCCTTTCGGCGTCGACATTGGTATGCTGAGGTGCACGCGATCGAGCGAGAGGAACCTGGGTAGCTGAGGCGGATTCGAGGGGCGGGGATGAATCCGTGGGCGCGAGGTGAGCTTTGAGCTCCGTCTTATACGCCTGCGCGAGCTCTAATGCTTCTACACAACTCGCTGTCAGCTCTGACATCCCCCAAGGTATGTCGCGGCCGTGAAATGCCATTCGCGGACGTCCCGATGCGATACCGCGGAGGGTCTGGTGCAACTGGGCGAGCAGGGGCGCGAGTAGCTGGGCTGAAACGAGCGCATGCGCGTATGTATTGGCGTCGGGTTACTCCCTACTGGTACACGGATGATAGACTACATATACGGAGCCTTTTTATGCACAACGCGTGGCTGTATCGTGCGCAACAGCGAGCGGGAGGCGATTCCGGATCGGGACGGTGGCTTGGGAGGGCGCTTTGAATGTCAAACAGATCCCGATCACATGTCGGTTTCGACAGCGATCCCTGTCGAATCTGGCGTGGGCCACATCTTCTGCAAATCTGCGACACATTCTGGATTTCTTCCGGATGTGTTCTGAACAAATCCAGCCTGATCTGCAGTGTAGCAAAGGGCACCTAGCTGTGGTCCAGGCTTGTAAGTGAAAGTGGATGGCACCTGGCTGTGGTCTGCACATAATCAAAGAGGCGGGGGAAGCTGGGCGAGGCAGCACAGTCACAGTGAGGGAAGTGGGATGAGTCAGAAAACAATGCTGGGGTGTTGCCCTCAGCCAGTCATCATGCTGCCAGCCACAGTGGGAACAGCCCAAGCCCATGCATCATTTTGACCATGTGAAGACACAACTGCAGCCGGCTGGCCTCCGTCAGCTGCAGCGGCAACTGCAGTGACTGCTGATGAAGGTGGTCAGACAGCAACTCATTGTGTGTGCAGGTTGCAGTTTTGTTGAGTAAGGCAGTGGAGATCACCTTGGGCAAGGAAAAATGCAAAGTGTGTGTTGTTGCAGGCCTCTCTGAGTGCCAGGTCACTCCCTCGAACTTTGACTTGAGTGGCACATTTGTCCAGGATGGGAACTCCTTTTTGATGGCCCAGACTCCAGATAATATAAGCCTTTGGCAGTCCCAGACAATATTTCAAATCGGTCTTGCAGGCTCAGAATGGCCTGGAGACGCTTCACTTTGGTGTCGGCAGGGACCATGGTGACCAGAACATCTTGAGCAATTGTGGGGTCATTGACATATGCAGAATCATCTGGATTGGCCGCAGCCACCTTCTTTGTGGGCTGGTTAAAGGAACTGTGTCAGTGCAGAACAAATGATGAATGCATGGTAATGAACACACATGCTTGCATTTGCCTAGTGTCTTAGCGCTGGGGGGTTGCTACCTGCAAACCTCGCCAAAACAGTGGGTCATTGACAATTGAGAACAGGTTTGGAGGACTGGTGATGGTACACTGTACATCGTGGAACCTTGACGTTGATGTGGTAGTTGTGTTGGTCTTTGCGACAGGACTTATCTATTAAGTGATACAAAGTGTACCAAATTGTGTTTGGTGGAGTACTTTGCAGATCTTATTCAAAAATGCTAGCTAAACTCTACACCATGGTGATGTTTTTAGTAGTTTCTATTCGTTAGATATTTTATACCCCTCTTGCAATCATGAATGCCAAGCACTAAGCGCTGAGCAAGTGAAGTGGAGTTGTCCATGGAACCTTCACACTCTGCTACCCCAGACTTCCCTTGCAGGCGCTTCCACTGTGTTCAAGAGCGAAGTGAGGTATGTCCAAGGAATGTCGACCCCACCTGCACTGTTTGACACCAATATTCAAGGACTTCCTCGCTTTTGCTCGCTCACCATAGTGCAGATGTCCTCGTTTGATAACCTGGCATTTCCCAGACTTCATTTTATGCTATGCCTGATTATTTAGCACTGCAGAAGACCATTGAGGCATTTCTCAATCATCTCAAGCATCAACAGGTCATTCTTATAAAACAAGCCACCATAGCAAATGGAGCCATATTATCACGATAAGTGCGGTTTTATAGATGTTATATGACAGTCATTGCATTGACATAATTAAGCTTGATTCTCTGATATTATTGGCCCCCTTTGAGCCCTAGACAGCTTTGAAGTAAGAGTTTACCCTTACCTACCACTTACCCCACGGGTAAGGTTGCGGCTGCTGTAGCAAGAGTATTTAAGGCAGATGAATGTCCAGATCGGAACAAGAACTGGCTGCACAAAGAGGACCAGCATCCATCGTGTTTGTTCACTCGTCTGCACTGGAACATTGTTTCTGTAAGTTACCCACTCATCTCAACCTTTACAAGCTACGCAGACACTCACCCGCCCACCAAGAACTGTACTTCATCCAGTCCGGACAGCAGGTGTGAACTACCATGTGTCTGCATATATACACCCGCCACCTTTGCGTGCATGAGAGTAGCATGATGGCTGCGTGTGTAAGCATTGGCAAGTTGACCAAAACCAAGAATAGCGAAATGTTTAAGGGTGGAGGGGCAGAGAGGCAGAAAGGAAGGAACTGAGGGAGACAGAACAGGGAGGCTTTGTGGAGGTAGGTGGAAGGGTTTTTGTGCATCCAAGTTTCAATTCAGTGTGATAATTGCAACTTTTGTGCTGTTGAAACCCCACAGTGGGTTTGAATTGGTTCAACATCCACATATTATTTCATCCTGTATACAGGGGCTACTGTAGAAGCAATGACATATATACCATCTATCCACACTGACAGAGATATGGATACAACCATCTGTGCTTACCGCTTGCTACTGTTATATTGAGGTATTTCTGCTGATATATGTTGCAGTAGAAAAATGAGTCAATATTGCACACTCTGTGTTACAGCTGAGGTCTTATTCGGCTCCCATCAGAAATATTCAACTCCTGGCACATATTGGTCCATATGTCATCAACTTTAAACCATCATAAGGTTGATTAGCAAAATCCAATGATGTGGAAACAATTTGGATGTAGACACTTTTGCTACCAGTGTTATGATGCCTAGCCTGAGGAACTGCGACAGGGGCACTGGCAATCTGCAGGCACACCAACCTCCTCGCCCTAATCATATGTTACCAAATCATGAGCCTCCGACACTCTCCCACAGACAAGATCTTATGCTTGGCGACATTTTCTGCAATCAGGTTGCTGGCATCAACATGCCCAAGCTGTTATGGATCTGGACTGCTGCTGGAGGCACCCCTCTTTGGAAGCCAATCTCAGAAGGATCATGATGCCCGCAAGGACGGCTGATGACTTTATCTCACCTCAAAGCCCCTCCTGGGTCTTGTTGAACTGGTGTGTCAAGCAGATGCTCAAACAGCATCATCCCCAGAGTGGTGAGTTTATGTCAGTTATCTGCAAGATCCACACACATTGTTCTACGCTGCAAATTTCCTCCTACATAGGCTTTTGTGGTGTGTTCTACCAAGGACCATTCTCATGAGGAAGGGTAAAGAGTTGCATATGGTAATCATTGTTTCACCACTAGCTACTTTCACGCCAAATCCCACTAAATCGCTATTGTATCCATGTGCCTTGTTTGCGAACGTGATCCTTCTGGTGCTGTGATGAACTAGAGCCCCTACTGGCTTCAACCTTACAGCTAGTTTGGAAAGCTCACACCCACATTTTTTTGGTCTACCAACAGTAAGCATGGAACCCTTTGCTGTTCACACTCCCCCGATAGTGTGTTCCCCTCAGGCAGAATACTCTGGCATCGACCAAGTGTCTGCACGTTGATTCCGTCTTAACTCTTGTCCCTCACCTTGGCAAATCTTGGGTGAAGCTCCCCACGGACTGATTTTGATACATACATCAAGCCTCAACACTATGCTGCGGGGTGCTTGCACCATTTTCAAGGAGGCTTACTTAACACATCACAGCACTTCTCCTAGACATGCAACATGTGTATGATGTGCTATCTGATTGGTTCATGTTGTACTTGCAACTCATGATACCCTTTTCGAGGTATTCTAGCATAGCCCAAGGGGTCAAGCACACTCATCTGCCACACCATCCCGCACACTGCCCAGAACATCTTGTCCTGGCTTGACAGGAGGAACTTCAAGTTGCCAAACTTCACGTCCAACACTACCACTCACTACGCTGAGTGTCTGAACCAATGTACTGTAGTATAAACCTTTCTCCGAAATATGGATGCCTTTGTTGGCAAACATATCAATCACCTTGATGCATTAAACAGGTGGATGCACCTCCTGTGCCACAGCGAGCTTCATGGTGAGAAGCATCCTGGGGTTTTTATCATCATGATAGTTGTTGGAGTGTGTGTTTACTTAGGCAGGCTAGCATCTCTTCTGCTCTCTGGATGTTTTCCACCGAAGCAGCATTCCCATTCTTACTGTGATCGTCTCTTACCCTTCCAGCTCCCTTTTCGATGTAACTAGTAAGATGACCCCAGGGGATACACCTGAGGGTATCTTGAACATGTGTCAGGAGTTCATTTATCCAAAGTGAGTGAGTGTTATACTGTGGGTGACTCTTTGATAGCATCTATGTTAGATTGTATTAACAATGATGCATATTTGAATACTTTGAAAAACACTTAGAACAAGCGCAGGGAACTTTGATGTCTGAATATTCTTCACAGATAAACAAGGTGGAATCGATGTAGGATCCATATATGTGGATGATCTGGACTCTTAAAAAGGATATCATATCTACAATTTGACATCCTCATCTTCCACCTCTGCATCAATATTCTCCCCATGTCTATGCCCACCATTGAATGCTGCTTGGCTACAGGAGATGGAAGGTGCGGGCCGCCACTGGTGGAACAGACCTACAAGCAAGACCGACTCAATCCTGTGGGGCCAGCAGCACTCACACCACAACTTGGGTGGAGAGGGCCATGACTGGCAGGTCCGATTGATGGTATGCATTATTAGTAGCATATTGATGCCATTCACACCTGTTTTGGACACACCACAGAGATACTCAGAAATACCCAAATTACAGCTACTATATCATTACATATAGTATGAGCCTGGGTGCCAGAGTGCTGCAATTGGGAGAGATGGTTTCGCTTGGGGCTCCTGTTGAACACCTTGAAATGGTTCATAGTTGGAAGACCCTCGTCCACCAATATTCCCATCCGCTTTGCCACATTCTCTCGACCCCTCCATGACCACCCGGTCCACATTGGTACGGGCATCCACTGTGAGCGCATGTATTCGATGCATGACAGACCTGCCTGGCTAGCTTTGCCCCCTGCCATTGATGAGCACCCACCGCTATTGAGGCCAGCAAGCCACTGCGCCCAAGGTACATTGTGCTGCACTGGAGGCACCACATCCACAAGCTGCACTGGAGCTGGGGTGTGCCACACTGGAGGCCTGCGTTGGAGCAGCTCATTCTGGGAAGGAGAAAGGATGGAAGCGGCCACACGGGACATGCCCCAGAGCAGTACAACACTCAGGAGAGATAGTGGCACAGAGCACGATAGCGCGATCGTACTCACTGTGCACTGTCCAAAGTGTGCCTCAATCGCACCATTGCACAAACCAAATAGGTCGAGCCCAAGTACTGTTGCGTAGATAGGACCCTGTACATAGTCAATGGGGGGTCCTGGAGACTCCCCAGAAAACTCCCACCTCTTTACCTCTTTACCTCTGCTCCGGCTGTCAATGTCTGTGTCCAGGACGTCTTATCGTGTTTGGCCTACAAGTGAGTTACGCCCCACTCTCAACCAAGCATACAGCATTGTCGACTGCATCCCCCACTGCATCCACATCCATCTTGTGTCTGTGTCTGTGTTTGCGTCTGCACCCACACCTGTGCCTGTGTCAAAGTTTGTGTTCATGCTGCGCCCTTACTGGTGTTAGGTCTGTGCCTCAGTTGCCCATCTATCTCCTCATTCGACGGAGCCCGGAGGTGTATCGTGCATCAGAGTAAGGACATAATATATTGGTCCGCAGTACAACAGTCTTGGTGGATCCGCAGCGTACATAGTTGTGGCAAACTGTCCTAGGGAACTCGAGCCCTTACTCTCCCTCACCCCCCTTTTCTCAGACGTCCTCTCCCCCTCGGCTGTTGGCCGTCAATGCACATCTAGATACATCAGCACTGCATGTCTTGTGCGCTGCTAGCGGCCCCACAAAGCAGCATGCTCTTGATGAGATGTAGGTTGGCCGACATCAAATGCACCTATTGTGAAGCACAAGGATGTCAGGGTACACTTTGAGCCAAACACACATTGTTCATTGAGTACAGCGAAGTTGTGGGGATGTACAAAATGGCAAATATGTGTTTGAAAGAAATGGTTAGTGTGGAACTGGGGAGTAGAATCACATAGCGGATTGGGCGCATTTAAACAGAGTGGAGCAGGGTGAGGACATACCAAGATGGCTTTCAACTGCCTTGTTGACGCAGATGGGGCATGAGGGGCCATGTTGCGCATGGAGAGCGACAGATGACACACCGCTTGAGCAGCATCATCGAGCTCAAGTGTCTTGCTTTTGTTGTTAATGAGGTGTGCTGCATGAGCACGCAGAACCGGGAGGGTAGAAATAATGCAAAGGAGTTGTATATGCTCTTTCTGTGGATCCCCGCTCTCCCAGGGGAGTGGTGTGGAGCGATGGTGATGTTCCGGAATTCCGGGTAAGGTGAGTGTCATGATGAGTTATGGATGTTCTGCCACTGATTGTCAGCCATGGCTCTACCAAATCACCCCAAGTGCCCACCACAAAGCAAGCCAAGTATGCAAGACATACAATAGCAAAGCACTATCATGGATACAATGGGATAGGGGTTATTGTTAACAGCAGCTTTTATTTAGGTATATGTCAGGGGACAGGCAGCGAGCACCATTATCTGAGACGGCCGAACAGACATCCGTGCTGCGCCAGCATGGAATTCTAGTCCCTGTGGTACTTGGAAAGATTTATTGAAAAGCAGCCGTATTTTGGCAGTATTCTCCTCGCTGTTTCACCAGTTCCTATCTATATAGCACATATTATATATCATCAGAAAGCCTCTGACAAGCTCTACAACATGGTGCCATTATGGTTTTGATTTGATACAAGTTAGTCTATCGATCAAGGAAATACTTGATTTTCAACTCTCCAATGATGATATTTCCTTTACTACTTCAACAGTTCTCATCCATATAGCACATATTATACATTATCAAAAAGCTCTTCACAAGCTGTACACCATGGTGCTATTATGGTATCCATTTTCCTCATATTGCACTGTAGATTTATATGACATACTTTACTTTTGCCCATCTAATCCAAGCCAGGATGCATGCATGAGTTGATGCATCAATCACTCCAGTGACTGCCAATGGTAGATAACACACAAAAACAGATATGATGCTCTATGTTAGGTGATAGCTGACTAGCCTCTTTTACTGGCATGTGGCATACATATACTACTACCAGATGATCGCCTTAAAAGGAAACTAAGGGTATAGTACTTGAACTACGCTATAACATTTGTTAAAGATCTCTCTTGATACAGTGTATAGCCTGTATGCATAGTGGGCCGTGAGTGGCACATGTGCTGTGCAACCTAGGGTTACATAAGCACCCAGGGAGAGGCTTTACATGTGGTAAGAATTGTAATTAGAACCGACCCCTAAGCTGTGCTAATAAAGGGGAACCCTAACCCAAGTTGTGTAAGTAAAGGATGTAGGTGGCGCCTATTTGAAAACTAACCTTTGATCAGCTGGGTTCCAATTTTTTTCCCACGTACACGACTTGAGTTGGCAGGAAGGTCACCCCATAAGAAACGATTTCATTCCTCATCAATCGTAACACCTCAGATGATACCCCATGAAGATATTTAGGGAGTTTCTTCTCCTAGTATAGTACAATACTCAATATGTTGTTGAGTAGAGTAATGATCTAAGCTCACTTCATCTGCCCAGGTACTCAGCTATCACAATCACATGTCACTTGGAAATCCTTGTCTCACTATGGTGGAGATATCCTCATTTTATGATTCTGTTTACCCCGGACTTCATTTTAATCCAAACCTAAGTTATTTAGCTCTGCAGATGACATACTTATAGCATTTCTGAATTATCTCCCAGCATGTACAGGTCGTCATATAAACTAAGCCACATCAGAAAATGGAGTCACATTATCACCATAAGTGCAGTCTTATTAATATCATATGACAGTCATTATATTGATTTTTTGACTGAGGTTAATTCTCTGTTAGTATTGGCCCCTATTGAATCCTACACACTGTTCAGGTAAAAGTTTACCCATACCCCACTCCTATTGATTTATTGTAAAGATTTCAACAAGATATCCATCTTTGTAGCTACTCTGACAGCATACAGTAGATCTGACATATATCAATTAAATCCTTTGTTAAATGGGCTTTCAATAAATGGCCTGATCTTTATCTTCTAACACATTTATGCCCTCCAAGTTTTGGGAGCATTCCCTTAATGTTCATACTATCCCCTCCATCTGAATGGCAACAGGGCACCATTTAGCCGCACAATGTCTTTAGGCACTCTCAGCATTATTCAAGGTCTTCAAACATGGATTACACCATAAAACACACTTTCTTAACATGATCATATACAGTGGCGCTCAAAAGTCATGCACACCGGTCCGGCGGCCTGTGTTTTGGCTGCTGCATCTTTCCTACCAAACAGATTCCTTCGAAACTTTGTAGTATTGTTCTTCATGGATCTCTTCACATGTACATAATATTTTTATCATAATTTGTTCAATTGTCGTCAGGCTACCATGTCCGAGTGGGCAGTACACTTAGGCGCCCAACGTATGAGCTACTCGAGGATTGACATTCACATAGCACTACAGTTGGGAAAACATTATTTGAAACAAAACAAAACATGTACATGTGTTAATATTTAGTATAGCGACCCTTTGCCTCCTTCAACACAGCCACACGGCGTGGCATGGACTTGTAGAGTTTGTGAATAAACTCAATATCCAGCCGTTCCCATTCCTCCTGCAGCGCAGCCCACAACTGGTCGAGGTTGGTCGGAAGGGGATTCCGAGCACGCACCTGCCTATCCAGCTGATACCAGGCATGTTCAATGATGTTCATATCGGGGGAGGAGGGTGCCCAGGGCAGCATCGTGATGTTGTGGTCAGCAAACCAAGTCCTTGCACGCCAAGAAGTGTGCTTCGGGTCGAGGTCTTGCTGGAAGATGATGTTGGAGATTGTGTAAGAGTGATCGGAGAGTGATCCCAGAAAGGAGGAATCGAGGATATCACAGTATTGGACCGCGTTCATGCGCCCCTCGACACGGTGGAGGCGCCTGGGACCATCCCATGTCAGGCACCCCCACACCTGGAGACTTCCACCGCCATGCTTCACGTTCTTCTTCACATTCCAATCTTCAAACTCCTCTCCGGGCTGTCTCCGGCAATACTGCTTCCCATCCGAGCCAAAAAGGTTGAATTTCGACCCGTCCGAGAAGACCACCCATTGCCAGTCCCACTCTGACCACCCCTCGTGCGCCGTAGCCCACGTGGCGCGACCCTTGACGTGAGCCGCGGTTAGCAGTGGCTTCTCACGGCGTAGACGTCCGGGATACCCAATTTCCGCCAGGTTTCGCTGGACAGTTGAGTAGCCAGCCTTGGGGAAAAGCGAGCGCTTGATGTTGGCAGCATCGCGGGCCTTCCCACTCTTGATCAACATCTCGGTGTGCCGCAGCGAGCGTGGGCTGAGAATGCGTGGGCGGCCAGTCCGGGTCGGTTTGGTGTAGAAATCAAGATTTTCTTGTAGTTTGGCGTAGTTGCGACAGATGGTGGAGGGATGGTAGCCGAGCTCAGCAGCGATGTCACCAGTCTTGTGGCCATTCTCGTACATGGTCCAAAGTTTGGCCTTTTTGGTGGGAGTAAGTTTGGGCATTGGGTGAAGAATAGTGAGACCGTGTGTTCAACAAAGTTTCGGGGTTTATAGTGAGATAGTTGTTGAATTATTCCCGAAGGATGACGAAGGCTATCTGTGGGAAGGGGGCCCAAACAAGTACTCACAAAAGCCCAGCATTGTTGCTTTGCATGTACCGTCCTCCACTGACCGCCGATTGGTCTCAAAATTCAACGGCATAGTCTACATCCTATAGTGTATCCTCGGGCCAAATTTCACATTATTACATGCATATTTACAGACGGTACGGGACAAAGACTGCGGCGCACGGGCGGCTAATACTGGCGTGCACAACTTTTGAGCGCCACTGTAATCTCATCATCTGATCAGATTGCCATATGGTCCAGCAGCACACATTAACTGTAATACTGCATTTATGATAATCTAAGCTCTTTTTGGGATAATTTAACAATCATATAGACAGCACCATTTCAAAGATATTGAAATTCTGAGCCTGGTGGTATATAACACTTGGAGGAATGCAAGATGTCATCAGGTCATGTGCCTTGGCGCTTTTTCCAATTGTGGCACTAATAGGATTTTGTACTGTGCATAGTGGCTGCATTGGCCACATTCAGATGATTTTTGAATATGAATTCCCCTTATTGTTAGCTTCCTGGTGATATATATTTTATGATATATGGTCCAGTAGGAGGGGAAATATTGAGACATTCGTGTTGGGAACCAAACAAGACCACATTTTGTGGCAGGGGAACACAAAGTGCAGCTCCCCTGCCAGTGAATGTGGTCTTGTTTGTTCTCAGCCACACATTACCTGGTCCTTTATACCCACCACTTCATCTATCCAGCTTCATTATTACATTTCAAGGCATTTTCATTATACAGGGCAGAAGATAGTGTTAGAAATGCATTAAAGAAGCGGCATTATCTGGACCTGAACATATTTTCACTTCAATGTATGCCTTCAAATGGCATTCCATTGACCTACAAACAACACCATTGTGTAGAGCTCAATTTTCTGAACCTGACAGTATATAACACTTCATATTAGGCCTGGGAAAACACGACCTAGGCCTACACTGATCCCCATTAGTGACAAATTGTGACCCAGAGTCACTTATGGTGGGTTGTTTGGTGCCTAGCACCCACAGATGTGCTCATAATATCATATAAACACCCCCATTACATTCTACTCATCAACAACTTTCTGGTGATATATAATTGTAGTATGTTCCACAATACAATCACCTATTAACAAGCATATTATTTTGAGCTGTGGCTGAAAACAAACACAGCCAAAGCTAGTGGCACCACAACGTGATTCCGTGTTGGTGTGCCATCAGGTCTGTGCCCTTGGGCACTTATTGCTACTTGTGGCATTGATGGAATCTTGTGTGCACATATGAATTCTCATCCATAGCTTTCTGGTGACTTGGGTGGAGAGGGCCATGGCTGGCAGGTCCGATTGATGAGAATGAATTTTTCAATGACATTGAATCAAACTGCCATTTGTTATTTGCTCTTTGGTATCTGTGCTATCTAAATAGGAGTAATATATACTCCTATACAGTACAGAAATACTGCATGTCTTAGTGTCAAAAGCACTGCAACAACACATCACAATTTTCTGAGTGATTCACCCTATTGGTGTATGCAATTTTAGTGTATGCAATTTGGATATCAAAATATACTAGTATACCTGTTATAAACTGTTTACAGCCACTGCAGAAGTACATTAGCAGATGTGAGACAATAGTGTCCTTCACAGTGCAGATGATTCATAAGCACTGATGTATATTATGTGCTATAACTGCACCACTTTCTTCCAATCACAATATGCAGGACAATGTGAATCAATATTTTCTCACACATACAAACTATATCTGATCAATATTTCAGATGTATTTGTTTTCAAGCATCCAGTATTCTTTTCCACTTCATTTGTCACACTCAACTATTGATCCAATCCAAACTTATATTATCTGACCTCTGTGCTCAGCTAGGCAAGCCCCATGGTAATCAACATTGCTGTGCCCAAGCCTTGAATAAAGTGAAAATATTGGCTTACTATATCCTAGATGTAGTCTTATACATGTTACATGACAGTCACTCCTTTCCTATATTGAGCAGGGCTGATTCTCTAGCATTAAAGGCTTCCTCTCAAGCTTAGGCAATTTACAGGTGAGGGTTTACTCATTACAGCCTATTGCTGAATTTTTGAGTTTGCCCAGGAAGACATTGATATTTGCAAGTACTGTCATGGCATAAAATGGATCAGATAGACAATGAACAAGCCCTTCAATGAATAGCCTGATCATACACTTTACATTGATGATATTTCAGATGCTTACACTATGCACTATTTTCAAAAGGCAACAGGGCAATGTTCAGCAGAGTGATAATCTTATTAGGCTTCCATTATTATCTGTATGCTCTATCTTGTGTAACCATATCACCTGATCTGATTGCTAAATATAGTGCAACAGCCTGTAATACTGCATTCATGATATTCTGAGCTCCTTCTAGGGTTATTTAATAATCATATAGACAACACCATTGGATAGAGATTGAAGTTCTAAACCTGGTGTTATAAAACACTAGGGGGGAGGCAATGATGTCATCAGGTCATGTGCCATGGGCGCTTTTTTCCAATTGTGGCACTAATAGGATTTTGTGTTGTGTATCTGAGTGGCCCCTGCACCGGCCACATCCTGATTGTTTCTGAATATATGTATTCTGTTCATCCATAGCTTCCTGGTGATATATATTGCATGACATAGGGGCTAGTGGGGGCCAAGATATTGAGGCATTTGTGATGGGAACCAAACAAGACCATACTTGGTGGCAGGGGAGCCGTGCTCTGCGTTCCCCTGCCACCAAGTATGGTCTTGTTTGTTCTCAGCCACAGCTGCAACTCATTTTGCGCACTGTTGGCTCATTCCTCACCACAACTTAGGACATTTGTATATCATTGGAAAGGTCTTTCCATTGTGCATCTAATGGTGGTACAATCATGGTTTTATATTGAGTATACAGGTTTTAATGCACCAAACACTAATTGTGGCTGAAGGCCATTGCTAGATTGTATGGACAATATCCAGTCTTTATGCTCCCTATTCTATGTATCCAGCTTCATTATTAGATTGCAAGACACTTTCATTATATAGGCCAGAAGATATGCTGGCAATGCATTAGAGAAACTGCATTATCTGGTACTGAACATCTTTTTGCTCCAATTTATGCCTTCAATTGGCATCCTTTTGACCTACCAACAGCATCATTGTGTAGACCTCACTTTTCTGAACCTGACAGTATAGAATACTTCATATCATGCTCAGAAAGACACTGACCTAGACTCACATTGATCCCCATTAGTGACAGATTGTGACCCAGTGTCACTTATGGTGGGTTGTCTGGCTTGCAGCACTCACAGATGTGCTCATAATATCATACAAACACCCCCATTGCATTCTCCTCATCAGCAGCTTTCTGGTGATATATGATAGTAGTATGTTCCACCATATAATCGCCTATCAATGACCAGATTATGTCGAGCTGTGGCTGAAAACAAACAAAGCCAAAGCTAGTGGCACGACGACGCTAATCCGCGTCGGCATGCCATTTGCTTTGGCTTTGTTTGGCTCCAAACAGAGAAAGGTCAATATCTCAGCTCCCACTTGTCCAAATATGACATATTATATATCACCAGGAAGCTGTTTACAAGGTGAATCCATCTGTGCAAAGAGATGAAGGATCTGGTTCCATTATGATAAGATATCAGCTAGATTAATTCCCATTAGTGCCACAATTGGCAATAAGTGCTAGTACCATAGCATATATTCACCAAATGGTCAAGTGTCATATACCACTGGACTCAGAATATCGATCTCTATTCAACTGTGATGGTATACATCTAGTGTACCTACACAATAGATGCTATACCTCAATATAATATCAGCAAGAGGTAAGCACAGATAGTAGGGTTTATATCTCTGTCAGTTTGGATGGTATATATATGATTGTTTCCATTGTAGACCCAGTACATTCAAAGGAACATAATGCACTGATAATCGATACCTGAACATGATATTGGGCTTCAAAGATCACAAACATAGCATTTGCCTACAAAGTGGTGCAAAATGTACCAAATCGTGTTTTATGCCATACTGTGCTTACCAATAAATGGTGATATGTATATCATTGGAAAGTGCTTGCTGAGCTCTACACAATGGTGCTGGTTTTGGAGGGTTATATGTTGTCAATGGTCCATAAATTGATAATGAATGTGATTTAAAGAAGGCTTCACAGGGCTTGATTGTGTGGGCAAATAAGCGCCCTAAAGGCAATTTGGTGAAGTCCGATGGGCGCTAGTAGATCGCGCTGGGCCAGCGCGATCTACTAGCGCCCGTGGTACTTGGAAACATTTTTTGAAAAGCAGCCGCTTTTTGGCAGTATTTCCCCCATTGCTTCACCAGTTTTTATCCATATAGCACATATTATATATCATCAGAAAGCTCTTCACAAGGTCTACAACGTGGTGCCATTACATTTGATATTGTTCTGGAATTGGGACATAAGAAAAAGAAATACTTCAATTGTAGTCTTTCAATCCAAACATGGGGTAGATAAACTGAAGTTTCAATCACTCTAGTAACTGCCAATGATGAAAGATGTACAATAACAGATATGATGGCACTATAACATGTCCTATGTGTACACATAATTCCCCATCTAATACTTGATCAGCGTTCTCTCTTGGTGGGAATCGTTATAGACCCTTCACCACTACTAGCATATTGCTAGTAATGTATAGCCTCTCTTAGTGGCATATGGCATACAAATAATACCATCAGATTGTAGCTCTAAAAGGAAACTAAGGGTATACCACTTGAACTACACTATATCATGTGTTAAGGGACATAGCCTGTAGGCATAGTGGGCAGGGAGCGCCACACGTGCTGTGCAACCTAGGGTTACACAAGCACCCAGGGAGAGGCTTTACATGTGGTAAGGGTTGCAATTAGAACTGAGCTAAGGCTAACCCTAAGCTGTGCTATTGGAATCCAACCCTAACCCTGTGAACATTACAAAATTTTGTATGTGGCGCCTATCAGAAAGCTAATGATGGGTAAGTCAAATTTTCCCACGGGGTCAGATTGGCATCACGCAAGTTGGCAGGAAGCTCACCCATAAGAAACGATTTCTTCGTTCCTCATCAATCGTAATCAAGGGGGACCGAAGAAAATTTTTCTTGACACAATGCTCCAAAAATCATATACACGGTGATTTGCAGGGTACCACCCCCCTCCCCCCCAAGAATTTATTTCAGTGCCAGCCTGATATGAAGATACCACCCCCCCACCCCCATCAAAAGTGCCATTTGTGTGTTTTAAAAAGTCATTTATACCAATTTCAACCACAGTAATACTACTACACCAGTACTAATACAAGCCTGTGTCTTCTTCTTGCAAGCATCTTTACTTGCTGCCCCCATGTCCACCACGCATATGTATAGCCATGGCAAAAGCCCCCAATGTGGCTAATAGTGGGAACAATGGCACCGGAGATTCAAGGACACCCAATGGCTGCGTCAACTACATTCACAGTCATAGACACCCGACATACCTTCTAAAAAAGGAAAGTCAGACATTTTTTGTTCACAGCAGACTTTATTTCATTTCATACACTCCCAGCGAGTACCAGGTACCCCTCCCCCTCCAGCTCTGTGTCTATCCTAGATTTGTTCGACCCCCCTTGTGGTGATATACATTTTATGACATATGGACCAATTGACACCACATTATTGAGACATTTGTGAAGGGAGCCCAATTGCAATACCATATGTGTACTGTTGGCCCATTTTGTACCATAACATGGGACTATTGTCTATCTTCAGAAAGCTACCTTCTGTTGATCTAATGGTGATATGACCATGCCATTATATGCAATACACGGGTGTTAATCTGCCAGCTGGTTCATTGGATGCATTGCTACCACTATCTTCTTCTTATGTAATAAAGATGTATTAAGATGTGATAGTAAGAACAGGCATATGACAGACTGAGCATGAACACTATATGATGTGCATACAATCTGCATTATCAGAACCTAGAAATCTATTTATTGTGTTGTACTCCACTTGATGCCTTCAAATGGCATCCTGTTAACCCACCAATAGCACCATTGTGTAGAGCTCAATTTTCTGAACCTAATGGTATATAACACTTCATATATTGCTTAGCAATTCATTGCTCTAGACCCACTTCAATCCCCTGTTAGTGACATATTGTGACCAAGTGTCACTTATAGCAGTTTGTTTGGCTTGTAGTTCCAACAGATGGGCTCAGAATATCATACAATCACCCCTATTGTATTCTCCTGACCCATAGCTTTCTGGTGATACCACATTTGTTTGATTTGGTGAACATCATGTGAGGTTGCCAGACATAGATGCTTAGAGCCACGGAGGTCACAGTAGAGTCACGTGACCCTGCCGCACGGCATACGCCTGGGTCGAAAATCCGACCCAGGCGTATGCCGGGCGGCAGAATTCAATCTCTGCTCCCATTTGACTGGTATCATTGATAAATGGGCTACAAAAGTGCATATGGGTTGATTCCTCTGCTATTCCTTTGGCAAATATACATGTGTTATATACCATCAGAAACCTATTTAAGAGCTCTACCTGATGGTGACACTCACAAGTTTTTATCTGATCTCTGTAGTGTTCAAAATTCAAGACCTCCTGCAAAGCAGAAGACTAAAACAGGTGTTGAGCCCACAATTCTGCCAATTGTGATGCTATTCACATTGTCTCTTTTCTAATGTGTGTATTCTAATGTGTAGGATAATATTCCCATGCAAAGTCATAAATTTAGTGAATGCTTGCCTTTCACAGCAGATGATCAACAAGTTGCAATAGAGTTATACAAAAATACACCAAATTGTGTTTTTGTTACATCCCGTGCGCCCAACCTCCGAACCCCCGGGCCAACCCCCAAACCTCCGTATGAACTACCGGTTTCCGATTCTATTCCGACTTCTTCTATTTAGACCTTTCCCTCTTGGCGCCTCGCGCCAAAACACTTACCTAGACAAAAGGCTTATTGTTTTCAGACACGAGTTATATCCCGAAGTCCCGGACTTTCCTTTACGGTACTTCTTATTGTTCCCGAAGACAATTAGGCTTCTCAGTATTTAAAGGAACTGGATTGTACTAGCTACTCAGTTCGGATATCTCGTTCACTTATCCAATTCCTTTCTACCCTCGAACCTCTGAACCTCCGAACCTCCGACCTCTGACTTCCGACCTCCGAACCTCCGACCCCCGAACTACGTCTCTAAGCTTGTCTTCTATTCTGCTCTCGACCTCTCCCCTCTCCTGTCCCCCCGACTCTCTAGTCCCGTTCCGGAACTTTGTTAGTTCCGGTACTTGTACTCCCGACCCCCGAGTCGGTACTTCTCGTAAACCGGGGACGCCCGACAAGTGTGTGCCCGGCGCGTTACTAATAGTTTCGCGAAGTCCTCCTTTCTGGTGCTCGGTACTTCGGGACTTCGTTAACCCCCAAACTTCCGTGCACGGTCCTAACAGTTTTATGAGGTACCCTGGTTACCAATAAATAATGGTTTATGTACCATTGGAATTCGCTGGTTGAGCTCTATACAATGGAGGTGTTTTCCGGGTCATATATACCCTACATAATGTATCAATGGCCAACAAATGCATTCTAAAGAAGGGTTAATAGAGCCTGATCCTATCGGCCAATAAGCGCCCAAAGCGTGATTTGGTGAAGTCCGATGGCCGCTAGTAGATTGCGCTGGGCCAGTGCGATCTACTAGCACTCGTGGTCCTGAGAACAATTTTATGAAGAGCAGCTGCTTCTTAGCAGTATTTCCCTTGCGCTTTCACCAGTTCTCATCCATAAAGCACATATTATATATCATTAGAAAGCCCTTTACAAGATCTACAACATGGTGTTGTTATGGTCCTGATTGATGCAAATTTCTAGAATATAAAAAGGAAATACCTCAATTTCAACCTTACAATGACAATATTTCCTTTGCTATTTCAACATTTCTCATCCATATAGCATATATTATACCTCATCTAGAAGCTCTTTACAAGCACTGCATCATGGTGCTATTATGGCTTCCATTTGTTTCAAATTGCACTCTCAATTCAAGACATACCTCATCTTTACCCTTTTATGTATTCTAGGCCAGGATGCATGCATGAGTTCATTTCCTCAATTGCCTCAGTGACTGGCAATAATGGATGGCATGCAAAAACAGATTTCACCCTATATGTCAGTACATAACAAGTCAACTGATAGCTGACTAGCCTCTTGTAGTGGCATATGGCATATAACTACTACTACCAGATTATAGCTCTGAAAGGAAACTAAGGGTGTAGTGCTTGAGCTACACTATATCATGTGTTAAAGTCATGTTTTGATACAGAGCATAGCCTATAGGCATATACAGTAGTGGGCAGTGAAGGGCACATGTGCTGTGCAAGCTAGGGTTACCCAAGCGCCCAGGGAAGAGGCTTTACATGTGGTAAGAGTTGTGATTAGAACTGATCTAAGGCTAACCCTAAGCTGTGTTATTGGAATCCAACCCTAACCCTGTGAACATTACAAGATTTTGTATGTGGCGCCTATTACAAAATTAACCTCTGTTCAGCTGGGTTCCAAAATTTTTTCCCACGTACACGACTTGAGTTGGCAGGAAGGTCACCCCATAAGAAACGATTTCTTCGTTCCTCATCAATTGTAACTAATATATATCACCAGAAAGCTGTTGATGAGGAGAATGCAATGGGGGTGTTTTTATAAAATACTGAGCACATCTGTGAGTGCTGCAAGCCAGACAACCCACCATAAGTGACTCTGGGTCACAATTGGTCACTAATGGGGATCAATGTGAGTCTAGGTTAGTGTTTTCCTATGCATAATATCAGGTGTTACATGGCACATGACCTGATGACATCATTGCCTCCCCCCAAGTGTTATAGACCACCAGGTTCAGAATTTTGACCTCTCTTCAATGGTGCTCTCTATATGATTGTTAAATAATTCTAAACAGAGTTCAGACTATCATGAATGCAGCATTACAGCTGATGTATGCTATTGCATCATATATGACAATTTGATCATATGATGAGGTTACACAATCATGCTGAGAATGTGTGTTTCATAGTGTAATATACATATGTGTGAAGACATTGCATCAAGATGAGAGTGCCAAAAGACATTGTGTTGTTAAAGGGTGCCCTGTTGCAGTTCAAATGGTGGGCATATCAAGCATTAAAAAGGTGCTTCCAAAATGTGAAGAAATGAATGCATCAGGTGATAATATCCATCTAATGAACAGGATTACACCATTCATTCCAGGGCTATTTCATCAAGCTCTTGAGTAAGGTGTGTACAATCCATTGCATGCTATGAAAGTAGCTACAAAGATGAATGTCTTGCTGAGTTTCCTTGAAAGAATCAAGTATGGGTAAACTCTTAATTAGAAGCTATCTAGGTTTTGAAAGGGGCTAATAATGATATGAATCAGCCTTAATCAATTGTCAATCAAATGCTTGTCATATAACATCACTAAAACTGCATTGATGGTGATAATATGACTCCATTTGCTGATGTGGCTTGGTTTATCAAATGACTCATTGATGCTAGAAGATGATCAAGAAATGCTATAAAAATCATCTCCAGAGCCAAATAACCGGGCATGGAATAAAATAAAGTCTGTAATAAGCCAGGTTATTTAAAAAGGACATCTATACCATGATGAAATAAGGATCTCTAAGTGACATAGGTGATTGTTATAGCGGCACTTCAAGTAAGCTTGGATCTTCACTCTACTCAAGAGCATATGGAATATTGTGATGCCATTGTAATATACCAGTGCAGGAAATCCCCTGATAACATTTATGTGGTGTTTCTAACAGCATCTATGTGATGTTGTATCAATCCAAGCACTATATAAAGTAATGCATATTTGAGTATGTTGACTACAGAAAGATGAAAACTTGGAGCAAAAAATGAGAGTTTTGATGTCTGAGTATTCCTAGCAGATGAAAGCAGTGGAATCTTCAATTAATACAAAATCAATGCATGTGGATGTGGACTGTTCAAAGGCTTCTACATATATCAACACCATGCCCATAGTTTGTTCTGTGTCAAATTTAAATGCATTATCAATCTCAACCTTAGTTCAACTATATGAATTATATTGAGGGATATGTACCCTCATCAATCAGACCTGCCAGCCATGGCCCTCTCCACCCAAGTACAGATGTAGGCTACCAGTGGTGGTGTTGCGTGGACCAGCTCATGTTGCTGCTCTCCTGTCTCATGCAGCCTGCATTGGTCGCCACCACAAGCATGGACATCAGTTGTCAAGCCATAACCCACCAGGTCCATCAGCAAATTACAATTGATGAGGAACAAAGAAATCGTTTCTTATGGGGTGATCTTCCTGCCAACTTGTGTGACACCCATGCAACCCTGTGGGAAAAATCACTTATCCATCATTAGCTTTTTGATAGGCGCCATATACAAAATTTTGTAATGTTCATAGGGTTAGGGTTAGCTCCTAATAGGTCTAGATTAACATATTCCTCAGCAATATATTAAGTGTTATATACTGTCAGTTTGACAAAATTGAGCACCACATAATGGTGCTATTTGTGGGTCAATACTGTGCCATTTGAAGGCATAAATCAGAGTAAAAAGATGTTCAGGTCAAGATAATGTAGTTTATTTGATGAACTGCTAGTACTGTCTTCTGCCCTATGTAACAAAGTGTGCTACAATGTGATCGTGAAGCTAGACAGATGAAATAGTGAGAGTAAAACTGTCCATTGTACAGAGATAATAAAACAACAATTGTACCACCATTAGATGCACATTGAATCCACCTTTCTAAAAATATATAATAGTCCTATGTTGTGATGCAAAATGAGTTGTAGCTGTGGCTGAGAACAAACAAGACCACATTCACTGGCACAGGAGCCATGCTCAATGTTCCCCTGCCTGTTAGGACCGTGCGTGGAAGTTCGGGGGTTAATACAAGTCCTGAAGTAGTGAGCACCAGGCGTGAGGACTTCGCAAAACTATCACTGCAGCTATACAACCAAACTGGTGAGGGGTTTTGGTGTGATCGGTGGGACTGAAAGTGGTGCTGCAGCTGAAGGTGGTGTGAGCACCTAGGGACTATGACTGGCAGGTACAAAGTGGTGTAGCAGCTCCGCAGGGGCTGCCGGCGAGCCCTAAGAACAATATGACCAGCCAAGAACCACCGGACAAAGTGGCAGGGGGCTGCGGTGACCTAGGACAAGGGCCCAAAAGCAGTGCAGCAGAGGTTGATGTGACTGGTGACCCACCAGATTGGTCATATAGCTACAGTAGTAATGCTTCAGACACACTCACCAGGTGTCCTCAATTTACAAGAGATACCGACTCAGGGGTGGGGGCCCCCGTACAAGTACCGGAACTGACGTAGTTCTGTAGCTCTGGGACAAGACTAAAGAGTCGGGTGGAAAGGAGAGGGGAGATGTCAAATAGAAGTCAAGCTTAGAGACAGAGAGGAGTGTCTTGGCATCTTGCACCAAGATAGAAAGTGTAAACTGCTGCAGTGTCGGTGGTTTCACTGAAGCAGTCTGAAGCACAAAATGGAAATGAGCCTTTGTGGCCATAATGTAAGTTCCAGGACAATACATGAGGGAGCAACAGTGAATGTACCTTCATTGCCATAATGTAAGTTAGGGCAACAAAGGTGCGGGAGGTGAGGTAGATATAGTATACCGAGGTCGTGTACAAATAGTTCACTCACAACATTTGTGTTTGTACGGGGGAGCGAGCAGAAGGCGGGTGGTAAGCAAACAGGGCAGCGGGCAGTAAGCGAGCAGAGGAGCGGGGCGGGGCATGTGGTGGTTCAGGGAGTGCAGGGAGTGTGGAGTGCGCAGAACCAAGCAGTGTCTGGTGTAACCCCAGCACAGGGTTACAGAAAGGTCTAAATAGAAGAAGTCAGAATAGAGTTGGAAACCAGTAGTTTGTATGGGAGTTCAAAGGTTAAGACCGGGGGTTCAGAGGTTGGGTGCACAGGATGTAACACTGCTGCAGAATGTGGTCTTAATTGGGCCCCACTACAATTGTCTCAATATCCTCCCTCCTACTAGTTCATATGTCCTGAAATTTGTATCACCAGAAAGCTATTAATTAGGGTAATTGATAATCCAGAAATAATTTGGATGTGGCCACTCACTGGGTTTAAGGACCTCCTAGTCGGGGGACCTGAACTGGTCTTCTGTTCCGAACTGGAGACAGGCTGGGGACAGGCTTGGGACTCCAATAATAGTGAACGAAGCACTGCACTAGGGTGCTTTGTTATCTAGTAAGTGTCACTTCTAAGCAGGATTCTGGACCTGGAGTCCAGTTTTGGTGTGGCTCCAAGCCTATCCCAGACCAGAATTTGGGCCAATGTGCCTCTTGTAATGGTTGGTCACCCTGGATACCCCTACTAAAAGGTGGACTTTGAACCAAACCCCATGTTCAAGTGTTCAGGGTTTGTGTTGAACCTATACCAGGTATCAACACACATGCAACATAGTACTCAAATGTGGTGTGAACACCTATGTATGTCCCACATTGACTACTGTACCATTTCGATCAATACAACACGGCCTGTGACCGGTGACACACTTCGACTAACTGACATGTTCGACAACTCCCTGTAGGGCCTGTGACCCAGCGGTACATTCGACAAATTTCGACTCTTGTTCGGGCGGGAGGAGGCAGTGTGACTGGTGGTTCGAACCTGGCATGGTGCACCTTTTTGTATCTTCGGCTATTTTCTAGAAGATTGTCCAGTGTTGGTTGCGAGACAAGTGTTTGCGTCCTTCGCGCAGAGATCCTGAGCTGTCTCTCTGACAACATGCCGCCTACTCCTGCACATCTCGACATTCCTCTTCCCATTAAAGAGATCATTCTCCCCTCGCCTATGCTGTCTATCCTAGGATTTCTTCAATTTAATCTACCTGCTCTGTGCCAAACAACCGACTTGACTGCCACTGCAACAACACTGTCCGAGTATTTGAGCCCGGAAGCTCCGACTATCCATGATCCTGCTGTCATTCAGACCATGCCTATGCCGCCTACAGCTCTCATACATGCACTACACACGAGTGTCAAGACTACAGAGTCCACTTCCCTTCCGACATCCATACTCCACCCCACCGCTGTCACCCCGACGTCCCAATCAGCAGCTCCTGCTCGGTTGCCAGTATGTGTCCTCTCCTTTTGGAAGGAGGTGATTTACCTGCGCAGCTCCGACGGAGCGTATACCCGCTGGAAGCGGGCGGAAAGCTATTTGCAGAAGCAGCGTCAGACGTGGACAATGCAGGACCCAGCCGGTACGCACCAGCTTCTCAATGACGTCCTCGGAGTCTTTGGCACCCTCCCCTGGGCAGGCAATATCCATGGCTTCGAGAACCCGGAGCCGCTGAAGAGCCTCGCAACCTATGTATCAAAGGACTGGTTCAGCGACGTCAAGGTCAATCAACTTCTCGATTTACTGCGTCTTGAAGTCAACCGTCGACCTGAAGGCCGGGCGGTTACAGTCGAGAATCTTGCATTCTGGCGGTTCCTGGAGGAGGGCTATAAGCGACGCATGGAGCCAGGCGAAGCGTACAAGACCGAACACTATTTCGCGCGAGCTCAGGGCGTTGGAGACTCCCTTGCCAAAGGTGTGCGCGAGAGGGTCGGCCTGATCGTGAACTTGGACGGGTCGCACTGGATAGCTGTTGTCGTGGATTTTGCTGCGTCCGTGATCCTCTACGGAGACTCGCTTCGTGGCCGCGTTCCTGATGCGACTACACTGCAGACCCTGCGCTGGTGGATAGGAGAGCACTCAGATGTCGAATTCAAGCTCAACATGCTAGACATCACGTACCAGACCAACACGTTCTCCTGCGGTCTCTTGAGCTGGAACGCACTTGCGCACAATTTCCTTCCGGTTGTCTACCCACTCACCTCTGCGGCCGATGCTCTTGATGGACGTCTTCATGTTCTGCAAGATGTCATCCGACGACATCTGGATGAGGTACGCTGTCACATCAGCACAGTCATTTTGTGCACAGCTAACACACGTACAAATTAGAGCTTCGAGTTGGAAGCACCTGCCTCGCCAGGTTTTAACTTCAACTTCACGTTCAGGGTGCCACGTAGTCCATCCTGTGAAGCTCTGGACACTGCCCTAGCTCGTTCGGATTCTGCAACTTCAACGTATTCAGTAGAAGCGGAAATAGCAGCCCCACCATCACCATCCAACACTGTGTCATCAGTCCCCGAGCTAGACGTCTCCGAGTACAATCCTACCCCTACCCCATCTCCACCTTCCACACCGAGTCCTGCTCAACCTGAGCTACCATCAGCAGCCATGAAGGATAGGCAGAAGCTGCAGGGAAAGTCAGCTGTCCATGCTGGATTGGAGAAGCTCGAGAAATCGAAGGGAGAACGAACCGGGCTGTTCTGCTTCTTCGGTCGGGCGACAGCCGAGGAGTACCGCGCGCAAGTCGCACGCGCAACAGAGGAGACCGAGACGCTTTTGGAGCGGGACAGAGACCTAGAAGATAATCTCCGTCAGCTCGAGACGCAGCGTCGTAAGGACACCCAGAACAAGCGACAGCGCGAGCATCGTGCGCGTATTCGCGCAACCAAGGACGCAGGCGCAAACACAGCACGAGGAGTCAAACGGAGCTTGGACGCTCTGCACGACACTCTTGAGGGTGCCGAAACGAAGCGCCAGAAGCAGGAGTTCGCCGAAGCAACACGACCAAAGCGGGCGATCCGGGCGGCTCTCCACGCAAAGTCTCGAAAGCCTCAAGGCCGAAAGAGTACAAAGCTGAAGACACGAGCGGTCTACGTGAACTGGCACACTCCTCTCCTCTGGGGACAGATCATGAAAGCTGCGAGCGACCCATCTGTGGGGTGGACGATGAGTACAACGGCGATCAAGAAGGTCCTCATGCAGCACTCACCGGAGAGCTTCGCGAAGCTCAACCGATCGACGATTGAGGGGTGGATTGATCGCTCAGGTCCTAAGCCGAAGTGGTCAGACAGCTCGTTGCAGATGGCGGAGAAGGGACACTCACAGGGTGGGCACGCTGCAGGTGCACGCGGGGCTCTCGCAGCACATCCTGACGTTGTCAAGAGCATCATAGCACGCCTCGAAGCCCTCCGAAATGCGGGTACACCTCTCACGCTTGTCTCGGTCCGCGGCATTGTAGTCGCCACCATCACCGCCATGGCACCTGAAATCTTCGAGCGCAAGGCCCGGGATGGCAGCACATTCCGCTGCTCCAACTCCTTCCTCCGGCAATTCCTGCACGGTAGTCTTCACTGGTCAAAACGGCGCGCAACGCGAGACGGACACAAGCTACCTCTGGACTGGGAGGCTCTGTGCATGAAGGCCTTCTTGCGCCTTGTTCATGACGTCAAGGAGTACAACGTGCCTTCAGAGCTCTACATCAATACAGATCAGACGAATATGATCTATGCGCAGGGGACGAAGCTCACCTGGACGCCGACTGGAAGCAAACAGGTCGGTGTTGTCGGAACCGAGGAGAAGCGTGCTGTGACACTCTGTGTCTCGGTCGCAAACAGCGGTGTCTTGCTGCCGTTCCAGGCGGTCTACCAGGGCGAAACCTATTGCTCCACCCCCACCGCGACAGCGCCGCACTACAAGGACACTGTGAATGCCGGGATGCACTATGAGTATGGCTCAAAGAAGACGTACTGGTTGACACAACGTACCATGCAACGTCTTGTCGACACCATCATTGTACCCTACCTCGAGGAGCAGAAGAAGAAGCTCCCCAATCTCCCTCCTAATCAAAAGTCGATCTGGCAGATAGACGTGTGGTCAGTACACCGGTCCAAGGAGTTCAGAGACTGGATGAAGGAGCATCACACGGATATCCTTCTGCATTTCGTACCTGCGGGGTGCACACCTGTCTTCCAAGCCTGCGATGTCGGGATCCAGCGCATTCTGAAGCACTCCTTGAAGCGGTCGTATCACCGGGACGTTGTCAATGAGGTGCTGGCGCAGTTGGACGATGGGAAAGATGTTATCACGATCGCAAAGGCCGTGGGGGTGCTCCGGGACCGAACCGTGGGATGGGTCTGGAACACCTACAACACGCTCAATCATGAGCACATCGTCAAGAAGGTGAGCTTTGATGATGACCTACAGGCAAACTAGGGAACTCAGCTCATCCTGTGATTATTCAGGCGTTCGAAAAGTGCACTGTCGGTAACTTCAACCTCTTGTCTGCTAGCCTGACAAGCTGGGAAGCCAGAGACGAGCTGCGAAACTTGAAGGTCACAAACCGAGCGTTTTGGGATGAGATTACTGAGTACGATTGTCCAGACGATGTCCCAGCGAGCGATGCGACTGTACAGGAGGACGTGGAGGTTGAAGAGCTGGCGGGGGTCGATGTGGTGGAGGACGTGGAGGTTGAAGAGCTGGCGGGGGTCGATGTGGTGGAGGACGACAGCGACCTTCCCACAGATGCCGTTATAGCCCTCGTGGTGAACGGGAAAGCTCCCACAGGTGTCAAACTCTCTCCTATTTCTGGCGAACTGGCTTCCTCCGCCATTGTGGAGTCCTCGGAAGCTGTCAATGCACCGGCCATCTCGGAGCCTGAGGAGTTGGGCCGCGGAAGGAGGCGGCGGGTTCAGCGTGACCTTGCAAGGTACAACGGCGAGCACTTCTGGTAGTAACTTTGCTCTTTATACGTCTATATTATTTTTCAAGCTATGCCACTTCGTCCTGGCCTAGCTAACGTCGATTCGAGCACTTTGCGAGGAAAAAAACGGGTTTTATTGGATGTTCTGAGCCCATTCGACACCCTCGTTGGTGACCTGTGACAAACACCAAAATTACGACCGACTTGACGCCTCGTGACGCGTGACATGTCGAATTGATCGAAATGGTACAGTAGCTTTGTGCTATACCTGCAGAGATATTGCAGATACACTGGCACACTATACTAATTACCAATCTAGGTGGCACTTCCTTAGTATCAAGATGGCTCAAGCCTATTGAGATGAGAAAATCTGGAGATGTTAACTGTAGAATCCACAGGTTGGGGTCAGCCTTTCATTACAGCCAGTAAACTATCCCTGGCGTACTAAGAAGCAAAATAACACTCAACTCAACCCATCCATTCATAATACGGAAAATATCGCACACAATTACTTGACAAACCCATAATATCACACAAGAAGAGCCAAAATAAAGAAAGCAAGGCAGCGAATTGGCCATACCACCTACATCACAACGCAACCCCTGACATCGAGGCCAAGCTCCTGCATCTCCTCCTCCGCAGCCTCGCGCTCGTTCTGCTGCAGCTTCTTCTTTGCCTCGAGCGGAAACCAGTCCTTCATGAAGTTGAGCAGCGCCCAGTCCACGTTCGCTATTCGCATGCACATGTCAGCCACAGGAACCGCACTATCAGGCCAACGAACGTGCGAACTCACATCGGTTGGCGGACAACACGGTCGGCGCGCGACAGATCGGGCAGTGCTCCTCGCCGCGTTTCTGCAGCTTCACCAGACACCTGCGCGAAACCCCTATCAGCCACAAACCAACCCACAAGACTCCGACGCACGACGCACCTTACGCAGAACAGATGGCTGCAATGCAGGCGAATCGGCTTGAACGCGAGACTCGTGCAGATTACGCACGAGTAGTCGTCGATGTGTGGGATGATCGGCAGCAGCGTCTCCGTTAGGGCCTGCACGAGGAGCAGCGAGAGCGTGAGTGTCTCGCTCGTGCGCACCGGGTGCGCGCGCGAGAGCACGAGCGCGCCGTCCGTGCTATCCGGGTGCACGACGAAGGGGGACGCGAGGTCTGGGGCGAGCGGAAGCGCGGTACGCTTCGCGTGCTTCTTGAGGATCTTTCGCGTCGCTTCCGCGGTGACGTTCTGGAACTGATGTCCGCGGGGTAAGACGGTCAGCGGCATGCAGTGTGAATGTCAGGCGCGAGTTAAACGTACCTTCCGCAGATCAAGAATGAACATGTTGAGCTCCATGAAGCTCTTCAGCGCAACGCGGCTCTGCTTCATGCGAAGCTTGAGCGCACCCTTCGATATTCGTTCATCGAGGTCTGCCAGGAACGTGCGTAACCGCGCCTCCGCGTCCTCAACTTCCCGTTCGCCTCTGAAGCGCTCCTGGTGTCCCTGGAAGATATCCGCCTCCATGTACAACTGGAATATTTGTCGCCATGTATCGAGGTCCGACCGTGAGTTGAGCGCAAGGGTATGAGAAGAGATGGAAATATTAGCGGGGTCGGAGGAATATCGGGAGTGTGGGTGGAAGCCCGCAGTGTGTGATTGTGGGCGAGACGCGGAGGAAATGTCCTGCGAGAGGGACCGGAGAGATGACTCGAATTCCGCCCTCTTTGTAACGAGGTACGCTGCGAGGGAATTGAGCGCTTCTGTGAGGGTACGAAAGAAGGCGGTATCGGAAACGAGGGGGATAATGAGCTCGGCGGGTAGAGCGCTGGATGGAGAGGGTCGGGCACGGCAAGAGATGGCTGAGGAAGAGGGGCTTACCTGGTGCCATCTGCTCTGAGCTCTCCATCGGCGAGTTCATGGGAGCCACCGCCCGAGCCTAACGCACTGCGGAGGATGTCTTCCGGTATTGGAAGAGTTATGGTAGTTTCGGACTTGGGTGGTAGCGATGAAGGCCCCGCGGCGCCCGAGGGTAGGGATTCATCAGGCTCGAGACAGAGGCGGAGGCGGGGTTCGACATGGTCGGCGACAGTTGCGAATTCGTAGATGACGCGGGCTCCTGTGGACTGAGCGGGTGGTGGAGAGCCTTCTCGCTGTTTCCCCTTGTCGTTTGTAGTACTAGTAGGCGGTTGCACGACGCTGTGGAGGACGTCCGGGGAGAGACCTGGGGTGGGCAAAGTCTAATTCAGCCGCCGACGAAGGCCCCGAGCACGCGAGCAGACATACCAAGCGCGGTGAGCTCAGCAACGATCTGGTTTATGATCTTCTTGAGCTGTCTGTATTGTATCGCGCTGTCCCGCAGCTCAGGGGGCAGGGTGAGGAGGAGCTGGGAGTATGTCTTCGAGAAATGCATCGCGGTCGAGCGGAGAGTGTGAATAGACGCCGGCACCCGCTCTCTCTCCTGACCCCGACGTCGCGCTCCGCCCTGTCCTGCTCGGCCATGTCCTCTCTCGCTCTCCGCCCTGTCCTTGGTGCGACGTCGCGCTCATGTCGTGCTCGGCCCTCGCCCACGCACGTTTTCGTCTGGAGAACGTGCCGGAGCTTGTCTACCCCCGCCCCACACGAACCCACTCCGCACTCGAACGCGCCCGACCCCGGTCCGGCTCTGCTTTCTGCAAACGCGTCTAGCTTTCCTCCGTCGCTCAAGTCCACAGGCGCACCAGGTTCTTCAAATTCAGGGAAGGATCATCATGGCGAACTGTCAGACCAGGAATGGGAGATTCGTACAGGTCAGTCTCCGTCCGTCGCGCATTCCCCAGGTTAGAGAGTCTGATGCTACTCCAGCACCTGCCTCTCGACCCATGTATCCTACCGTATATACATATATGCATATCACCTTGCGCTCTCTGAACTTTGTGGACTGAACCTTACACTCACGCCCAGGACGCGGCATATACATTCTCCAACAGACCCTCCCTACCTTCTTCTCTACAGGTCTCATTTCCTCCGTCGACACCTCCTCCGGCCACAACACGAGCTCTCGCGCCAAAGACGACAGCGAGGATACAACCATCTACAGCCCGAACATCCGCCTCACCTACCGCCCGCCCACACCCTTCCCGCCCCCCTTGCAAATCGAAGGTGCGAGAACTACCTCGAATCCTGGCATCTTCACTCCTCACGCATCCATACAGGCCTCTCCATCTACCTCGCATCGTCCGTCCTCCTCCGCCACACCCTGAACGCGCTCTACACCGACCTGCGCGTCGAGCTCCAGCGCGTCCGGGTGCACGGCCCGCGCTCCTCGTCCACCTCCGGCCTGAGTGCCGACGAGCCACGCACCGAGCCGACCTCGCAGACGCGCAGCATCCGCGAGAAGAGCCTCTTCGTCAACTTCTCCGTCCGCGGCATGAACCGCGTCAGCAAGGCCGAAGCCGGCTGGGAAGTGTACGTCCTAACCCTTGCCCCCTGTTTCGCTGCCTGTACTGACACCGTGCACTATATACAGGAACTCGACGTACACGTTCTCGCCCGTGACGGGTCTGATTCACTTGCATGTCATCGACTCCATCCACCCCGCGCCGCACCAAGCCTTCTTCGACGCCCTCCAGGCCGCGCTCAACAAGATCGGCCTCGGTCGCTCCTCGGACCCCCGCGAAGGCGCGGGCGCGGGCGGCATGGCGCGCACCTCATCCAGGCCTCCTGCACCAGATCGGTCATGAAGCTTGCCCCATATCGTAGTATTTACCTAGTTGGCACCGCTGTACCTGTACCTTCCACACACGGACATAATAGAAACCCACCCCGCTCATACCGGCGCTTGACCTTTCTGATACTCCTCTGTTCTGCACTTCTGATCCAGTTCCCTGAACACAACGCATTGCATCGGACGCGCGTAAAGCAATTGACAAAGCAACCGAACTCTATGTTACATCGACCCTTCCTGTTATTCCTTCACTCGCTCACCCGACGACGCCTGTCCACGAGTCGACGAGGTCGACGACGCAGTAGCCGTTCAGCGGCACGTACTGCTCCGTGATCATCTTGATCGCCTCCTGCGCGACGAGCCCGCCCAGGAACGCCGCCATGTTCGGGATGTCCGCCGTCGGCGCACGCGCGCTGCAACAACATCGCATCAGCACCAAACTGTGCGCAAAAAGAGAGAAAGAGCGTACACTTCTCCGATGGCGGCGTCGAGCTCATCTGGGAACTCGATGCCGGGGCCTACGAGGGAGATGACCTCTCCCTTCAGGGCTTCGTCCGTTACTTTCGATGCATCTGTCTAGGGGTGAGTGCACTGAACGCGTGAGGTGGCTATATTCCAAGCGCACCAGAGTCCCGAGCCAGTAGATTCGTCAGCGCTGTAAGCGTGAGGTGTGTCGCCGCCTCGCGCGGGGTACTAGCCAGCGCGTTACCTACACCACACCTCCATCAGTTCACCCCCACATTTAAACGCAAACACGACCTACCGAGCGCCTCCCGGTCCGCATCGAACGCGCCCCACCGCTTCCCCCTCAATACGCGCAAATGGTGCGAGTTCTTCACAAACGAGTCCACCTCCTCCGGGTCCGCGCCGGCCGCCGCCTCCGGGTGCTTCGCCTCGAACAGCGCCCTGAACTTCCCCTTCTCGACGTCCGCCCACTGGCGATAGAGGTTCTGCAGGCGGACGTAGCTCTCCGTGTCGGACTTCATGTCGGGCAGGTTCGCGCTGAGCGGGAGCGTGCCAGAGCCAGCAGGGTCCTTCGTGAACTCTGAGAGGGTCTGCAGGAGCGCGTGGAATGTCGCGTGCCGCGGTTGGGCGCTCGCAGACTGGAGCGCCGAGAGGGAGAAGAGTGCTTGGATGTCTGAGGGGATCTGGGGGATGGGGCAGTTGGGTCAAGCAAAGCAACGTAGGATGGGAGGAATCAACGAACGGCGGGTTCCGACCAGACACGCCATGCCTGCGCCTCGGCCTCATCGAAGTTCTCCTCGTCCGACTTGACCTTGAGCGCGAGAATGCCCTTCTTGAACTCTTTCTTCTCGGCCATCGTCTTTGGCAACTCGCCGCCATGCTGCACGTATCATCAGCTCGTGTGCCACCTTTCTTTGATACGCCTGACACTTACGCTCTTCCTCCACTCGTCGACTTGTCGGACGAGGATGACGACAAACGGAATATGGCCATGATCTGTTTGGTCCATTGCACCCAGATCCAGACCGCGCGCCCACTCGAGCAATGCGGGGAACGGGCGGGTGATGCGCAATGAAGGCGCGTTCTCCGAATGCGACTGGGACACTACGAGCACGTGAGCCACTTGCTACCGCAGGTCTCGCGCCGTGTACACATACCGCAGTGTTCATGATATTGAATATGGAACTCGGCGAGGAATCCTGCGGAGCGCACGGTAACGAGTGGTGGGCCTTCAGGATTCGACCAGAGGAGGGCGGAGAGCTCCTCGAGCGTGGGCTTGTCCAGGTTGTGCGCGATCACAATCGAGAAACCCGTCAACCAGTCCTTGCCCTGCTCCGTCCCCAGAAGGTCCTTGACATCTTTGAGTACGGCTTCGCCCTGCACGCTCTCGTTCAGCTCGCGCAGGAGGGGGACGGCCTCTTGCGCGCGAGGCTTCCCTATACTCTCTCGCGCATTGAGGAAGAAGTTGTTTCCCGCATCTGCAGGGGTGGTGATGGCAGAGTCGAGGATAGAGAAGTGGCCAATGCCGGGGAGAACGAGATTCTTGAGGATGGAGGTAGATGTGGCTGAAGACGAGACTACGAGGATGCGGGCAGACTCGAGCGCTGCTTGGCCTGACGCGGCCCATATCCTGTACTCTCTTAGCCCACATATCAATTAACCGACAATTGAACGCGTACCGTAGCTGGCGATCGTACCGACGCGTCTTGTCGTCGGGCTGACCGCTCCTAGGGTATATGGGTAAGCACGCGCGTGTGATCCGAAAGAAATGCGGTGAAGTACGCGAGAGTGGCCGTAGCCTGTTCGATATCCTGCGAGTCCGCGGTCGTCATTTCTGCCTGTATTTCCTGCAGTGTGGTAAGTGTGGGGGAGGACGAAGTGGTGTGTGGCGGAGACTGGGACGGTGATCTGTGGATGAGTGAGCTTTACGCGATCTAGGCGCCCATGGTACAAGGTTCACGAGCGCCAAGCGCAGCGAGTCAGGTCCTCCTTCTCCTCCTCACCTTCCTCCTCTTCCCCCCTTCCCCGTCGTCCTCCAGGTCGTCGTCGCCGCCGTCGACCGCGATGCACGCCATCAGCAGAGTCCCCAAGCTCCCCCTCCGCAACGCGCTGCGCGCAACTGCTTCTTCGAGCACGCGCGCCGTCCCCCGCCCGTCAAACGTGGTCGCAGTCCGCGCCCTCTCCTCTGCCTCGGCCCAGAGCGACAGAGTGCGCCGATAATCCCGAAAACGCTCATAGTCGTACTCACCCTACTGACATTGCTTAGGACACGATCACCCGCCTCCTCTACTCCATTGGTACCAAGCGCGAAGTCGAGCGCTACCTCCGCATCTTCTCCAGCTCCTCAGATGGCTCGCACCCCGCAAAGTTTGCTGTCATCAAGGTCGGTGGCGCCGTCCTCGACCAGGTTGAGGAACTCGCGACGAACCTGTCCTTCCTCTACCGTGTTGGCCTCTACCCTGTCGTCCTTCACGGCGCTGGCCCTCAGCTGAACAACATCATCGAGAGCGCAGGTGTCATTCCGGATTACATCGACGGCATTCGGGTCACTGGTGAGTCCCACCCTACAACAGCGCCTTCTGTATGATACGACGAGCCCATGCGTCCAGACGCCAAGACCCTGCAAATTGCGCGCCAGGTGTTCCTCAATGAAAACTTGAAATTGGTAGCCGCCCTCGAGAAGCTAGGCACTCGCGCGCGCCCCATTACCTCAGGCGTCTTCTCTGCCGACTACCTCGACAAGGACAAGTACGGACTCGTTGGCAAGATCACGAAAGTCGACAAGCGTCCTATCGAAGCCGCCATCCGCGCTGGCGCACTCCCTATCCTCACCAGTTTGGCGGAATCAGACGCCGGCCAGATCCTCAATGTCAACGCAGACATCGCTGCCGGTGAGCTCGCGAAGGAGCTCGAGCCCATGAAGATCGTCTTCCTCAACGACAAGGGCGGCATGTTCCACGGTATCACCGGCGAGAAGCTCGATGTGATAAACTTGGACCAGGTCCGCCCACTCGCAAATCTTCCTCACCGGAAATCACTCACTCCACGTTTTTGCTATAGGAGTATGACGACCTCCTGAAGCAGTCGTGGGTGAAGTACGGCACTAAGCTCAAGCTCCGCGAGTTCAAGGAGCTGCTCGACCACCTCCCGCGCACCTCTTCCGTCGCGGTAATCTCGGTCGATGCGCTGCAGCGGGAGCTGTTCACCGACAGCGGTGCCGGCACGCTCATCCGTCGCGGCTACAAGCTCTTCAGGCACAAGACGATTGACTCGGTCGGCGCGGACCGTCTCCGCCAGGTCATCCACGACCGCGACCCGGACATCCTCTCTGGCGAGGAGAGCGTCACGGGTGTCCTGAACAGCCTCAAGGACACCCCCTACACGATCTACGGTGACGAGCCGCTCGACGTCGTCGCGATCGTCGCGCACCCCGAGGGCGAAGTACCCATCCTCACCAAGCTCCTTGCCTCGCGCAACGGTGTCATGAACGGCATCGTCGACAACGTCTTCAACGCGATCAAGAAGGACCACCGTCGCCTCTTCTGGACTGCTCGCGCTGACGACGAGAACCGCGCGTGGCACTTCGAGCGCGCCGACGGCTCCTTTACGCGCGCGGGCAAGAGCCTCTTCTGGTACGGCGTCCAGGACGTCGCCGAGGTCGAGAAGATCGTCAAGTCCATCGAGGAGAAGGGCCGCATCCCGCGCTCCTTCCTCCCCGTCGGACCCTCCGCCCCTCCCCACAAGGCTGCTGCTGCTGCTGCTGCCCCCTCCGGCGGGCGTTCCTACTCCACGATGGCGCGCCGTCGCGTGCCCGGCTCCTCGCGCGGCTACGCGACCGCCGCACCCTCCACCGAGCAAAAGCGGCTCGCCCTGATCGGCGCCCGTGGCTTCACCGGCCAAACCCTCACCACGCTCCTATCCGAGCACCCTTATCTGAACCTCACGCACGTCTCCTCACGGCAGCTCGCCGGATACCCCCTGACCACCTACACCAAGGCGCCCGTGACCTTCAGCGACCTCTCGACCGCGGACGTCGAGCGCATGGAGAAGGACGGCGAGGTCGACGCGTGGGTCATGGCGCTCCCGAACGGCGTCTGCAAGCCCTTCGTCGACGCAGTCGACCGCGGTGCCGCGGCGCGCACAGGCGGGAAGGGCAGCGTCATCGTCGACCTGAGCGCGGACTACCGCTTCGAGGACGGGTGGACGTACGGACTTCCGGGTGAGGCCCCTTCGCACTAGACCTCTGTCGCGCCCTTCCGTGTATTAAATATCCCTTGCGCCCGCTGTACAATATCATCCACAGAACTCTACGGCCGCGACGCCGTCCGCGCCTCTTCGCGCATCTCGAACCCCGGCTGCTACGCGACCTCCGCGCAGCTGCTCGTCGCGCCCCTCCTCCCGCACCTCGTCCCTGGGGCATGGCCCACCGTCTTCGGCATGTCCGGCTACAGCGGCGCGGGCACCGTCACGGGCCCATCGGACCCCGACGGCCGTCCGACGACCGTGCCCAAGGTGACCCCAGAGAGCCTGCAGGGCGGCATCCGCCCGTACGCGCTCACGGACCACATCCACGAGCGTGAGGCGGGGCGCCACCTCTCGCACCTCCTTGGCGCGGACATGGTGGGCACGGGCATGAAGCTTGCATTTGTGCCCTCCGTCGCGCCGTGGTTCAGCGGGATCCTGAGTGTGCTCTCGATGCCGCTGAATGGGCGCCTGACGGCGCGCGATGTACGTGCGCTGTATGAGGCACGGTACGCGGGCGAGAAGCTGGTGCGCATCAAGAACGAAGTGCCGACGCTACCGGACGTCGAGAACCAGCACGGGTGGACTGTCGGCGGCTTCCAGGTACACAGCGAGGGCGACCGCGCTGTCGTTGTAGTAAGTTCTCTCTACCTTAATGTTGCGAAGGTTTGGGCGCTCACGGGTATGGACGCACAGGGCGGACTGGACAACCTGCTGAAGGGCGCGGCGACGCAGTGCCTGCAAAATCTCAACCTTGCGCTTGGGTACGATGAGTACGCCGGGATACCCGTCGTTTGATATAGAAGGATGGCAGTGAGGGCGAACGGGGCGCACATCCTATCAGGAGGAAAAGTAGTCGTGTACCGACATACATAATGCACGCTATTCTCTCTGCATGGCCATGATACTCAACACCATGGGTCGTCATCGGAGTCACAGTCCTGCAAGGCCGATAATTCTCTTACAAGCCTGCGCTGAAAGCCCACGCGATAGCCCTCCTTTATCAACCTCCACGTCTTCAGAGGCTACCACAGCAACTAAATCAACAAATGCGCCTCCAGATCCGCCGGCGCCCAGACATTACTCACCAGCAACCCCTCCTCATAGGCTTCCACGACTTCCTCGGCCGTCATAGGAAAGCCTTTAAAAGCCGCATCGACGTACTCCGTCACGCCGACCGTACGACGTTGTAATTTGCGCAGCCAAATTTCGGCTCGGGGATTACGGGATACGCCCTCCCGCTGGGACCCGGTCGCAATCAGGCCGCCCCACCACTTCTTCTCCTGCGGTGTTTCAGTACCCATCATCCCCTAGCGCATTGCACGACGACAACACACCTCGTCCTCGAGGTCCTCTAAGAATCTCGACAGATAGGTCCTCCTGAAGCTATACTCTCCCCTGTATACGTATTTCTCGTCTGGGCCGTCGACACTCGAAATGACCATGAGATGCCGCGAACCCTCGTCTTCTCCGGGCCACTCCTGGCCAGCTCCAGCAAACAAGAGCTCATAAGAATGCCAATAATGGCTCCGTGCCGGTTCCAGCATGTGCGCACGGTCGACAAAGAGGCACCCTGTGTGCTTGTGGTGCCGCATAGCACGATCGTGGTCGTGGAATTCCAAGTGCATGCCGTGAAATGTTCCGCCGAAGACCGTCTGCACGAACTCGCGACTGACGGCGACGTGTTCGTTCAACTCGTCTAGCCGCGACCGAAACTCATGATTAGAGCCATGTGCGACATTTTCGCCGTAGACGAGTTGGGGGTGTGGTCCAAAGCACTGAGGAGGCACGGATGCCACCCATGCTCAGTGAAACAGTCGGCTGTAGTAAACGAGCAGGGGAATACTCACAGGAGCGACGGGCATGTCGATCGTGCTTGCGTGTTCTGACGAAGACGAAGGTTCGGGAGAAGGCGTCGACTGCCGGACCCGCTTCGAAGACTGTGAGATTGTATCCTCAGCGAGAGGTCTAGCTCTCTTCGCGGCGCTCCACACGTCGCTGCTCTCTTGCTGGTTTGCAAGACGTTCCGACTCGGAATCCTAAAAAGAGGCAATATGATCCACACGTTAGTGATAGCCAGGTATCAAGAAGTATGGCGAACCTTCAATCGTGCAGCTAATACTGCATCAAGTGGGGCTTCCAAAGTTCCACTACCAACCGGCGAGGCGGAAACGGCGGTGCGAGAATCAGTGAGGCCGCTCGCGCTATCCATGACGACCTCTGCCTGGCTTTCAGATAGGACAGGGGGGATCACATCCTCTTCTTTAGTTTTAGGTTCGCGCTAGAAATGGTAGCCATTTCAGATTAGTCCCGGCGGCAGTCCCGGGTATTAGGGGAAACAGTGAGAAAACCTCGCAGGTCATACTCGCTCACCAGTGGTTCTTGAGCAGCCCAACGAGAGAGCTTTCCCGGATCTTCAGCGGGGATGCCAATCTCGTTCTCCTCTAGTTTTGCTGTCCGGGGTTCCTCTTGAGCACCACACGAACAACTACGAGCCTGCTTTAGTAGACTTATGTGGTGCATCTGGCTCGGTGTAGACTTACGTTGAAGCGAGCGAGATCAATCGCGCATCCAATTCTGCGATTCGAGTCTTCAGGGCCGCTATCTCGTCTGCTTGCTCATGCCAGAGCTTTTCGTATAAGTTGTCAGCCATCGTACTCGCTGCTGCCAGGGGGTATATGTCCTAAGCTTTGTGCGTGCAATAGGTGCGTGGTCACGGTAATACGAGACAAGCTGAGCTAGCGCTTGCGTTGAGTGCTTGGCCCTGTGTATCGCGCCCATGATAGTACTCCCACAAGAACTGCAACACACAGCGCTCGTATGCATTCCTTCCATCACTCGGACCCGCTGGAGAACTCCCCCAGGAAGCTCACACCGAGTAAGTACTCTGCAATTGTCCGAGCCTCGACGCGCGGCATTGCGAACTCCGGTTGCTACGCCACCTACAGGGAGCTGCTCGTCGCGCCCACAAGCATCCTCTCGCAAGACCTGGCCCACCGCCTTCGTGTCCGACCAGAGCGGCGCGGGCAACACCACGGAGTCGCCACTGGTGCCGGGGCCACTTCTGACCAGCTCTAGAAACGAAGAACTCACGAAGTAGAATCTAATGCGCGTGCCGGAATCCGTGGTCCTCAAAGGGGCACCCTGCATGCTTGTGGTCGTGAAACTCACTGGCGAGTGCTGTTCAACCTCCCTCCGAAAGTCTACAGCGCGAACTCCACGTCCCGTATAGACGAATCTAGTGTGGTGGCACTGAAGCCACATACAGCAGATATGGATCCAATAACGATGTGAGGATGAGGTGGTCCGAAGTCTATTTATTGAAAAGGAGGCTCTCGTGTGCGCCGCACGCAGCGGATGTGCCGTGTTCGGCTTCGAGTGGTAGTGATCAGCCTGACCTGAGCCGGTATTCTGTGCACAGGCTCTCTGCATCGAACACCTCTCCGACCATCTCCGACTCAGCCCAACCTCATACTCCATCGCCCGCCCGCCCGTATCACCGTATCATGTCGTTTGGGCTCAACGTGTCCTCAATCATCCTTCGCGGCTACCCAGAAACGTCTCCATGGGATCTCACTCCAACAGTCCACGGTGTGCGCCCTCCCCACCTGGACGCTTTCAAGTGCTTGAACGAGCCTGCATTCACGCATGTGCGGAATGCAGCGCTAGCCCAAGCTCAGAAGACGGGTCTGAATCCGTTTCACTATGTCTGTATGGGCAACCCGTTTTTGCTCGACAACCCGGCACTGCAGAACATAGCTCTCCCATTCAATCCCGTTCCAAGTGGCGTCTTGCCGCTAGCTCAGTACATACTCCCGGACCAGCAGACCATTTCGTTCGCTAAGGAGATCCGGGCCAATGGGACGTCCATAATTTGCCGAGTCCGAATCGGGCCCGACTTCCGAGTACTGAAGCTGGTGACTGTTCAACAGTAGATGTTCCCGACTATCGCTGCAGCGTGCTGATTGGACATCATCTCAAGTTCTTGGGCACCGATGCTGCGGCACACTTCTCTGCAGAGGTTGCGGCCTACGCTCGCTTCCGCCACTTCAAGACCTCTCAGTCGGGAGCTGTACCGCATTGTTACGGATGGGTCAAAGTTGGCCGCCGTTTTTTACAAACTATGTTGACCACCCCTGATGCCTCTCCTTCTCTCCGCGACGCCCTCAGCGGCTATACGGCACAATCAGCCACTGGTGGACAACTCACTGGTGTCCTCTTAGAGGACCTGGTCGGCGGCGAAGCGCTCACAATCCACAATGTGACGTCCGATATTGCCGACCGCGTCCTGCGCTCGTTGCATATCATCCACCAGGCACATGTGCTGCACGGGAAGCCTTGCCGTCACGCTATTATGGTCTTTCCCAAACAACAACGTGCAGTATGGGTCGGCTTCAGCCATTCCATGTGTTATGATGGTCCCGCTAGCTCTACCGACATGATAACTAGGCAGAGCTTGTTGGCAGAACTCGCCACTGGATGGGCCTTACTATGTCAAAGACTAGTGAGTAGTTATACTTCTGAGACCCAGGCCTATTGACAGCAGATTGACGTATGTCTGCAATAGCTCCCAGACTCCTTGATAGGCTTCGAAGCCCCAGATGTGAACCGCGTAGATCCTTCCGACACTCTTTGCAACACATCCTCCGCACAGCCGATGTCCATGGCACTGCGCCCCCGGCCTTTGTGCAATAACGTCCGGGATGAGATTATCAACATCCTGTTCTCGTACCCCGAAGTCAACCTGTTCAGCTGGTCGCCGCCCATCTTCAACCTCGTACCGGCTTCCCGGAACGACCATCAATACGATACTCAAGAATTCCAACAGTTGTTCAGGACAATGAGCAACCCAGTGTACCTGCTCCGCGAATGGTACGGTCTTTGCCCCCTCTATGTCTCCCTCCCTTTGCTCCAGAGCCTTTACCAAGATATTCCCCGCGGATTCCCGAACTATGTCGCCCCTACCCCAGTCCCGCAGCTCCCATCCGAGACGGCAATTGAATTCCTGGAGCACATCTGTCCGACTAGCCACCACGCGCTCATGCGCGTCCGCATCGGGTCTGAGGACCGTGTCCTCAAAATCGTACGCCACGCCACCACGCCATCTCCATACCCAGGCAGCCGTGCTGACAACTAGACCCCTTTTTAGTTCAGCAAGGAACGGTTCGCTCACCTTGAGGATCCCAAGACCGCCAAGCAGCGCTTCGAAATCGAGCGTGATGCGTATGCGCACTTCCTGCAGTACGGCGCGTGCGCTGTGGGCGCGGTACCGCAATGCTATGGCTGGCTCGAGTTATCTCCGACGCACCTCTACGCCACGCTCTCCATGATCCGGCAGACACGCGAAAGCGGTGTCCTGAAGCACGGCCAAAAAGCGGTTTCCGTGTCACCGCTTTTCGAGGACGGCTCGTTCGCGTCTGCGCTCGTCCTGGAGTACCTTCCGAACACCGTACCGCTCTACGTCGATGTCACGCATGGTCGGGCCGAGCTGGCAATGCGCGCACTTGCAAGTGTGAACGGATCGTACGTGAGGCACGGGGACCTTTCGGTAAATGGTAACAATGTGCTACTGGTGCGCGGCGGCGGTGGCGCCGCAGAGCGTGTGGTTATCATCGACTTCGATGTAGCGGAGACGCCGCGGCTGGAGGAGGACCTGAGGCGGCCGCAGATGCTGATCGAACTACGCGACTTGTGGGTGAATTTGTATCAGTGCTTGGTAGGTTGTGCTGTACTGTGGTGGGGTTGGGGGCACAAGCTAACGCTTCCAATTTCTATCCTCCAGCTGCCAGGGCGACGGGTCTGGTGCGACGAGGCCCATCCGCATGTGCTGGACGGTGACGTGTATTAGCGAGAAAGAGTGCGTAGTGTACGTTGAATGTTTGTTGCGGCTTGTGGAACGGTGAAGAATATGGATGTAAACATTGTCGTTCTTGAATATACTGGCTAGAACGTGGACCAAAAGATTCCCGGAGTATCCTTGGATGCCAACGTAACTTGAACATATAATTATCGACGCCTTGCCCCCGCTGCGCGCATATGGCAATGCGGCAGGGCGTCGCCCCACTGCATGAGTGTTCGTCCTAACTCGGTGCTATCCGCGATTAGGCCTCAGGCCTTGTGGGCGTAGCAGCGTAGGTGGTGGGGTGGTACATATGTGGCCGCGTAGGCCCCCCTGCTGCCCGCAGACTGTTGATTCAGGTGGGCACAGATGGCACGTGAATGAAAAGAGAAAAAATGAAATGTCCAGTGTAAGATACAGATGCGAGACCTAATAGTGCAACATGCGAGAGAAAGCAGCAGACGTTATCATCAGATGTCGTGAGCAGTAAGATAGTCATCGTGAATGGGTATCATGTCCTCGTCACTGTTTCCGCGGTGAGCTCACAGGCGAGCCCAGCAACGTGCTCGAGGGACGCTCCAGGCGTGCCCGCAGCCGTTCGAGCTCACGTTCGAGCGCGAGTGCCTTCTGCTTGAAGTCTGCGGCCTCCCGCTCGGCCCGGCGCTTCGCCAGTTGGAGGTTATTCTCCGAAGTTTGCTGGAGGCAGTGTCAGAAGCAGAGTGGTTAGAATAGCAGAGGATACGCACGAGTTGGTCCATGGTTTGACGCATGTTGACAATCTTCGACTCGTAGTTCTTCACCTCGTCCTCCAAGCGTGCCCGCTGACGCTCCGCCTCCAGGAGAGCCTTGTCGGTGGATACATGCATGCGCGAGCTCTCCTTGCTCGTTTGGGTAAGCTGGCTGGTAAGCTCCTCGATCCGAGACTCCAGCCGCCTGGATGTTGTGGGAGGACGAGGGCCAGGGTTGAGCGACTTCGTCTCTAGGTCAACGATCCGCAAGTTCAAGTCCTTGACTTGCTTCTCAAGGTTGGCCTTAGACACGGCATGAGTGAACGACTCATCACATGGCGCATAGCGGACTCACGTTCATCTTATCGAGCTCCGAGTTCTCGACGCGGATCTTGCCCAGCTCGACTTGACACTCATTCGCGTATCCTTCCGCCTTCTTCATTCGCTCGAAGGCCATCGCCACCCGATCGCCCTGCTCCTCGAGCGAACGCTCCAGATCTTGCTTGTCGAGGCGCAGACGCTGGAGCTCTGTGTCCGACGACATACGATTCGTGTCTGCGTGGTCTAGCTTGATCGCCTCCAGCTCTGCCTGAAGCGCACGACGGGCCTTCTGCAGGAGCGTACGGTCCGTCTCTGCGTCGTTGAGGACGCTCCTGAGCTCCCGAACTTGCGAATGGAGCGAGACGATCTGAGACTGTTGCTCTGCTTGGGCAGCGACAGACGCGTCGTACGCCTTGCTGAGATCCTGGATCTTGGTCTCGAGTCGCTCTTTGTCCTTCTTCCAGGACCCGCCATTGTAGACTTCGTCGTCGTAGCGGAGCTGCAGCTCGTCATACTCTGAGCGAAGCTTCCTACTCTCCTCACGAAGACGGCTCATGGTGTCTCGCTGCGATTGTAGTTCTATACGGCAGAGTCAGTCTCCAGTGTCATGACCGAGGGTGTCAGCGCATTCACCTTCGCTCAACTGAGCAAGCTCGGCTTGATACTTCTTGCGTGTCTGGTCAGCAAGGAAGTCACGTTCAGCGAGGTCCTGCTGGTGCTGCTTCCGCTCGTCCTCCATCTCTTCCGCAAGGCGCGAGCGAAGAAGTTCGAGGTCTGACGACTCGCGACCTTCCTCTTCAAGTTTGCGCTCCAACTCTTTCACACGCCCTTCTGCGACCTGCAACTTCTGCTCAATGGCTTGACGGTCAGTGGCGATATCCGCTTGAGCCTTCTCCGCATCAGCGAGCGCGCGACGAGCTGATAGGGACGGTCAGCCGGCGCCATGCCACTTGCACTCCTCTGTACTCACCGAAGGCTTCTGCACGGGCGGCCTTTGCGCGGTTGATCTCCGCCTGCTCGTAGCGCTTGAGGTACTCGTCCGTCTTCGTCTTGTAGGCGTCGATGGCTTCTTGCAGCTCTACACCTTAGGTAAGATACTGTCCCATCGTTGAAATACGAAAGGCTTACCGGAGTGGATGGTAGACGTCGCCGAAGAGGTGATTTCGAGCTCCTGCAAACGAGCTTGCAAACTCCGCTTGATAGCTGCAAGATGGTCAGAACGAGACACCATCACAAAACTGTGCCTTGAACTCACAAATCTCGTCGTTCTTGGAGAGAATCTCGGCATCGAGGCGCTCCTTGAGGCTGGTAACCTCCGCCTGCAACTGCTTCTTGGCAGTGCTGAGCTCCTGGACCTGGCGGCGCTGATCCTCCACCTCGATCTGAGCAGCACGTTGTTGCACGACCTGCCACAGATAGTGTTAGCCAAACAAACGCATCAGCGAGGGAAACTGACTGACCAAAGCTTTGCGCGACTCCTCCAAGCGGGTGTAGGCCTCCCGCTCCTGAGAGATGGTGGTCTGGAAACGATCCCACATCGCCTGGACGCCATCGAGTTGAGCGGCGTGGGCGGCGCGGCGCGCTTGCGCCTCCTCTTCGAGCAGTTCTGCAAGCTTCGCGTTCTCCTTCGCAAGTCGCACGCGGCAGGCCTCGATGGATTGCTTGGACCCATCGCTGTTCTGCAGCTCCTCGGTCACCTCCCGCAACGACGTCTCGAGGTACTGGCGGATACGCTGGGAGGCAGCCATCTGGAGCTCGAGAACTTGGACTTGCTGGCGGAGCTTGTCGACCTGAGCATGCCGTTCGGGTGTGCGTGGAATCTCGGTTGGGATATCCTTGAAGCGAACGGTGCCGTTCGAGCGTGACTTGGTGGGGGTAACGTTCGCCATCGTCTGCTCTCCGGTCCGGTGGCCAGTGAGGTGGCGGGTCTGCGCACGATGGGAAAGCTCGCGCTCCATCTCCTCATCGGCTAGCTGCAGCTCCCGCAATAGACGGTTACGGAACGAGTCGTCCTTCGGACCGCTGCTCATGATCAACCTACGAATCTCGGCGTGCTGGCGGTCGACGTGCTCCTTGATCCGCGCCGCCGCAGACTTGGACAGCTCAGACTCCTCAAGCTGTTGCTCAAGCTGACCGATCTTAGACTCGTACTGCCGCTGCAGTTTGGCGAAAGAGGACGGTCCTTCTGTGTCGTCCGCGAGCCTCGTTAGCTCGATCTCGAGGTTGTCCTTGGCCTTCTGGATGTTGAGCATACGCTGCTCAGCCTCAGCGACCTGCCCTTGCGAGTCCTTCAGCTCGTTCTGCAACCTGCGCACGTGCACCTCCGCGGCCTCGCGCATGCGGCGCTCGTTCTCGAAGTTGACAAGAGCCTGGGTCGCCTTGGCCTCCTGGTCGCGAGCCTTCTTCTCCTTCGCCCGCAACGCGACTTCCTCGTTCGCTTTCTCGCGCGCAAGGTCCTCAGCCTCCGTCGTCAACCGTGTCTTCGCCTTCTCAAGAGAGCGGATGTACGCCGCCTGCTTCTGGAGCTCAACTTGCGCCTCGGCGAGCTGGCGGTCGGTAACGCGCTTGGCCTCCTCGAGAACGTGGACATGCTCGACGATGGTCTTGTCTTGCTTGGCCTCGAGTTGCTTGACCTCCCACTCGCGGGCCTTCAGGTCGGTGAGCACCTTGTTGAGATCGCGCTCGAACTTGACATTGATGTCCTTCAGCCGGTTGGCCTCCGCTTTGTGCTTGTGCACCGTGTCCTCGAGCTTGCTGCGCTTGTTCGTCTCGGCCTCGAGCTGCTTCTTGAGCGTCTCGACTTGGCGATCGAGTGCCGCCTTGTCACGCTCGAGTTGGAGAACAGCATCCTCGAAGTCGGCATAGCGCGACTGAGTGCTCGAAAGCTGACGCTCGAGACTCTGCGACGAAGTTAGCGCTATAATACGTGCACGGCCATGATAAGCTCACCTCCTTCGCCTTCTGCACTTCCGCCAGCTGGTTGTCCGTGTCGATGGCACGAGAGCGAACGGATTGCAGCTCAGACTCCAGCGAGCGTTTCGCTTTCTCAGCCTCGGACAACGCCGCCTCTGTCTTCTTGAGTTGCGCCTGGCTCGTCTGCGCGCGATCCGAGAGCGACGTGTGGCTGTGCTGGATGTTCTTGTGCTCGCGCGAGAGCGTTTCCAGCTCGACCTTCAGCCTGTTCTGCGTCTCCGCCGCCACTCTCCGCGTCTCCGTCAGATCCGCAGACAACTTGGCGACCTGCGAGCGCAGATCCGCGAGCTCCTCCTCCTTACTCTTCGCGACCTCGCTGCGGCGCGTCTCCTCCGTGACCTTCGTCTCGAGCAGCGCGCGCAGCTCGTCCAGCTCCGCCTGCAGCTTGCTCTGCGAGCTCGCGTTGCGCTCCTTGTCCTTGCGCTCCGAGTCGAGTCCCGCCGCGAGCGTGTCGACGTTGGCCTGGAGCTGGGCGATCTCCCTGAGGAGCGCCTCACGTTCCGTCTTCGACTTCTCTACCTCCGTCGCGAGCCGCTCTGCCTGCTGCTCTTTAGCCTTGATCATGTTCGTGTACTCGTTCGCCGTGCGGCCCATCTCGGCGAGCTGCTCCTTCAGCTGGCGGACGTCCTTCTCAAGCCCGTCCGACTTCTCGCGGAGAGCGTCCCTATTATCGATGAGTACCTATAGTCAGGATAACGAAATGGTAACTCACTTGTTCCGCTGTTCCGCAACAAGCTTGGTGTCAAGGTCAGACATCGTGGACTCCATGCGCTCCTTCGCACGTGCGACGTCCTCATCGCGCTGCGCAACGACGTTCTTGAGCTCCTCCGCCTGCTTCTCCAGCATCTCCTTCTCCGCCGCCAGGATGTCCAGATCCTCCAGCGCCTCGTCCAGCTGCTTACTCAAGTCCTCCTCTCGCGCGTGCCACTCCTGCTGCTCGCCCTCGAGCCGCACAAGGTGCTCCGCGGCCTGGTCGAACGCCTGCTGCAGCGTCTTGTGCTTCTCCTCGCTCTCGCGCTGCAATTTCAACGCACGGTCGAGCTGCGAGTCGAGCGTGTCCAAATCCGCCTGCAGTGCCGTGACCTCCTCCTCGAGTTCGAGCTCGTGCTTCTTGCTGCGCTCGAGGAGCGAATCCTTGTCCACGCCGAGCGCACGCTCCGCCTCGAGATCGTCCTCGACCTTGCGCTTCTCCGCCTCCAGTCGCATCTTGAGACCTTCGAGGGCCTCACGCTCCTTCAGGTCGCGCTCGGCGCGTTCCTTCGCCAGGAGCAGCTCGGCCTCTTTCTTGCGCAGCTCGTCGTCGTTGCGCGTCGCAGCCAACAACGGGCGTACCTGCAGAGATCATTCAGTCACCCCGTCACGTACAAGCTTGCTATAGAGCTCACCTTCGTGTAGAGGTTCCACCATGGCCAATCCCGGAGCTCACCGTAGATACGCGCGTTACGTTGAATCGTGCGGATCGCCACCGCGCGGTTCAGGATCTTCTTCATCTGCCTCCGCGCCGTCCACATCCTCGCCACCGCCTGCAGCTTCGAGAAGATATCAAACAGCAGCGCGTCGCGGCGCTCCTCGAGCTCCGCGAGCACACCCGCCTTGAAGAAGATCTTCGATGTCCCGATGCGGAAAATAGACTTGTCGAGCTCGAGCGCATCCACCATGCGCAGGCACGCCTTGCGACCGTCCATGTACCCGGGCGGAATGATGCCCGGCGTGAGCACTTCATACCGCTGGCGGAACTCCACAAAGGGCAGCCGATTCGGGTACCCAAGGCGCGCGATACGGATGCCCTCGAGCACACCATTGCAGCGCAGCTGGTCGAGCACGAGCGGCACGTCGACGCGCCCGGGCTTCTTGAGCGTATTCGGCACAATACAGCGCACAAAGTGCGGCTGCGTCGCCTGCAGCTGGCCCATCAGGCTCGCAAGCTGCTCCTTGTGGCGCTGCGCGACCGTGCGGAACGCGCCCTTCTTCGGGCCGCGCTTCTTCCCGATCGTCATCGCGTACAGCGCGTTCCCCCCCGCGCTGCCGCCGGGCCCGGGCGCGTCGCTGTACTCGGCGAAGAGCGAGCCGATGTACCGCTCGGAGGACGCGGCGAGGACGCGCGTGAGATTGTCGTTCAGCGGGTCCTTGTTCTTCTCGAGCCAGCCGTCGGTGCGGTACTCGACGCGCCCCGCGTAGTGGTGCACGATGAAGCCCTGCTCGAACCGCGCGGGCTCGTACTTGAACGTGCCCGGGTGCGCCTCGTCGCCCGCCGGCGGTTCCCCGGCCCAGAGCGCGTGCAGCTTGTTCGTGAACGTAAGGTCCGTCGCCTTCGGCATGATGCACTCCTCGTCGAGCAGGCTGAGCACACCGATGGTGACGCCGCTTGTCTCGATGAGGTCGATCGTGGGCTGCAGGTCGAGGCCGAAGTTGACATAGTCCCACTCGATGCCCTCGCGCGCGTACTCCTCCTGCTCGAGCACGAACATGTGGTGGTTGAAGAACTGCTGCAGCTTCTCGTTGGTGTAGTTGATGAGCAGCTGCTCGTACCCGTTGATATCGAAGATCTCGAATCCGGCGATATCGAGCACACCGATGAAGGTGGACTTGGAAGAGGGACGGTCGAGCGCGCGGTTGACACGGTCGACCAGCATCCCGAAGGACTTCTCGTAGAGCGTCTTGCAAAGCGCAGAGAGTTCGTCAAGGGCCTGTTGCCGTGTGCGTGCCTGCGTGACCCATTCTCGTCCAGCCAACACCCGGGGTCGGAGGACACCCTTGGTAAACTCTGTGAGCGGGATGCCGAGCAAGTGACAAACCCTCTCGGCCTGCGATGGATCGGGCATGACAGCATCGTCGGACCGTGTGGAGGTGATGACGATGTTACCAATGTGCAGGATGGCGGCTACCACGCGGAAGAGATCAAGCTGTTCGGCCGCTGTGAAACCAACGGTATCGAGTGCGTTCTGACCACGAATGAGTATCGCCTTGAAGAGATTAGTGGCTCATCGCCCTTACCTTCAGAAGGTTCCACTCTTCCTGGTCGTCAATACCGTCGACTTCTCGTCGGCTCTTGTTGAGGTACTCGTAATCCTCAACCTCACCGTCCAGCAGTAGCGTCTCTGCTCTACGATTAGTATACACAACATTCTAGGGAGTGCTTGCAATTACCTTTGAGACTCCCGCCACCCTCCATAAGCTGGTAGAATACGTGGAAACTACGTTCGGCTTCACTTCGGACGACCACCCGACTCTTCTCGAGCAGGTACCAGTCAATGTTAGCACCAGCGATGCTTCCGTCTGGCGAGAAGCTGATACGGATGAACTTTCCGAACCGACTGGAGTTGTTATTCCTCTGCGTCTGTGCGTTACCGAAAGCTTCGAGGATGGGGTTGGCTTGCAGGATCTGCCTTTCGAGCAGTCCGAGGCGGCCCTTCGCGGTCAAGCTGAAGCCGGAGCCCGATTGGCTCATGGAGGCGCCCTTGGTGTGTTTGCGGAAGGAGCTACTACGGGGAAGACCCGTTGTGGGCACCACTGTGTTGAACGCGTTAGGTCCAGACAGAGAGGGCGACTGGGAATGTGAGGGTGTCGCAGGAGCATGCGCATCTGCAGCGATAGCAGCCAGATATTGGATGACTTTCTTGGTACTTTCCGTCTTGCCCGCACCGGACTCGCCGCTGGTGTGCTAGTGTTAAGCGTGCGTGGTGAACACGGCTGCAGTAGACTTACGTGATGAGAATACTCTGATTCTCGCGCTCCTCGCCCATGTTCACCCAGGCGCGTTCGGCGATGGCGAATATATGGGGCGGGTTCTCGTCGCGCCGCTTTCCGCGGTATTGATGGACAATCGCGTCGGAGTACAGAGGTAATGGTTGGTACGGGTTGATGGCCACCAAGAAGAGTCCGGAGTATGTCTATAAACGAGTACATGTAAGCTCACTGACATGTAAAGGCTAAGACGGCATGGAGACTGGGACGGGAGCATGCACGGCCTACGATCCATAATTCTTCTCGCACCAATAGCGTCAGACACAGAGGTACATTCACCCTACCTCTTGGCTGATTGGGCTTGCAACACAGGACAGGCACATAACAGGAGTCAATCAGCACGTTATAAACGCGTCAAGGCTACAGCGTGCACAAAGGACCTCTCATGCTAGCATAAGGCGTCTCGTACGCGTCGCATTCGTACCCGCAACAAAGTACGGCACCAGTGGAGGGCACAGAGGTATATAGGTACCGGCGGTGCCGCCAAAGCCACAAGCGAAATTGATGGGACATACGTAGATGGAACCTGAGCCATATCGCAGACGGAGATTGTGTACGACACTGGCTTCATTCAGGAAGGTAAGGTCCGCGATGTCGTCGACGCGATCGAACTTGGGTGGATTCATCTTGGAGAGCGCATAGAGGGGCAGCTTGCGGATCTAGTAACGGTCGGTGTTGGACGATGTATATTCGATAGAATATATAGACACGGACCTCTCCTCCAGCAGCCATAACCACTTCGCCCGTGTCATCTTCTTCCTTTACGACCCAGCCTGCGAGGTAGCCGTCTTTGTCGTCGGGGACCCAGACCCATTTCTTCTCGTTGAATTCGGCCTGAGCGGCAGCGGCGCGGGCGGCCTCTGCGCTCTGAGATGGCCTTGGAGCCGGCATGGCGAGTGCCGAGGACTCTGAGACGATGGGAGCGAGAGGGTGGAGAGGGATGAGGAGGGAGGTGAGTGGCAGGCGGCGGCGGAGGTTCGCTTGAGAGGGACGCGTCTGGGAGTTCCATATATGGCACTTTAGGCGACCATGCTACTTCCTAGGCGCCCATACCCATAACGCTCTCCATTTCTCTCATCCTTTCGTTCCAGGATGTGCAGAGCTTACGCAAGAGATTGTTAGATGCATACTGCTATTTTCTGTGTGTACGTGGAGAAGAAGAGATCGTTCGGGGAGGATCCTCAGGTATCGACTGGCCAAACCATCCTCGCATTTGGCCCCGAACATCGCGGTCCTGAATCGAAAGACGGGGGAGTTGTACGGATTGTGCATATGGGCATCGCACTACCCTCCGCTCTTCTCACTGTGCTCGAGCCGGCGGGAGTTGGGAGGAGGAAGGAGAGCGCCATCGACGCGACGCGACGCGACTGGGCCACGTGACGACCGCGAGGGCGCGAGGGAAAGAGACTTGGTCCTCCTCCTCGCCTCTTTCCGCGTCCCCCATCCATCCCCTCTCTCCCTCTCTCCTCTCCCCGCGCTGCTCGACTGCTGAGGCGCGTCGGCTAACACCTCTGTCCGTCTGCTGTCGACCTGGGATCGTGTCCTTCCGTGCCGACGTTCGTGAAGCTCCTGGCCCCCACAGAACATGGTAGACGAAGAAAGAATGAGCGTCTTCCAAGAACCAGAGAGCTCACAGCCGCCTGGATTCCAAGACATCCAACGCGACCTCCTCTCATCCGCGACGCGCGCTGAGCACGGCTGGGTCAAATACCATGACCCAAAGTTGCCTGACCTCTCCGCCATTGTTCCGCAAGCTCCGAGTGGTGCGTGCCCCTCCTTCTACCTACCTACCTACCTACTTCCACTCCTGTTCATCTGCTCAACACTCCTCTACTCAGAACCGCTGTCCAAGAACCTAACGCGCTCGTTTCGCCCCCTTCCTTCCGTAAACTCTGAGCGAAGGTCCGGAAATGCCGATCACCCTGCACATAAGCCGCGACACGTTCTCTGTCCCCCAGAGACGCAAGACCTTGCAGAGACTGAAGCACTTTGCCAATTCGGACAGTTAACTAAGCATACTGCCGACGGCGCCAACGAGAGGTCCAAACTCAAGGCCGCGCGAATCGATCTCTCGTTCAAGGAAAACCGTTCAGTGCACTCTGGGACGGCCCTCCGGCGCAGGCGCACCACGGAGGACGTCCCGGCTGGCTCACACGCGCCGCCAGCGAAAAAGCCCGCCCTTCGAATCCGGGCCACCGACTCGCGCCTGTGTTCCGGATACCCGCGCCGTATGCAGGACAGTCCGATGGAAGAGGACGAGCCGATAGCTGGCCCATCCAGACCACTGCTCCGGCGCCCGTCTTTAACATCCTATGTCAATGCTGCTGAGGACTCCGATGAGGAAGACGACGGCATGCCGTCCAGCACGCCTACCCCGCCTCCCAAACAACGCGCCCCACAGCGTCGCGTCGCGTCCTCTTCTTCGCCCTCATCGTCATCATTGTCGAAGGGCAAGTACGCGGCATTCTCGGAGTCTCCCACAAGCCTCAACCATGTCCCCCTCGCCCGACGACATTCCGAGGACCCATCCATCTCATATGACAGTGCGCCGGACGACTCTATTTCCCCCATCGAACAGCAATCCGGCTCTCAGAGGTCCACAGAGGAGGAGCCTCTCAGCCCCGTCGTCCCTTCCCCAGTTTCCCTGTCAAAGCATCCCGCAAACATCATGCCCCCACCTCCTGTCCCCGCGCAAGCGCGACCTTCAGAGCATCCCCCAGCATCTTCCTCCACCCACTCGCAAAGCTCATTCTCGCAGTCGTCCCGCCTCCCGCCCAACATGTACCAATCAACCGTCCTCTCCAAACAGTTCGCCGTGCCCTCCTCCTCTCAAGCGGCCGGCGCGTCCACCTCGCAGCGCGCCCGGTCGTCCCGCGCGCCGGAGCAGCCTCAGCGCGAGCTCGGAATGCGCCGACGTTACGGCGAAGCAGGCGGGGGCAAGTACCAGCCGCCGGCAGAACCCCCAAAAAAGACCAAGGGCTTCACGGCGCCGTCCTGGGTGTCGGCCGCAGCTGCTGGGGCGGGCTTAGCTGGGATCGCGGGCGTCGCTCGAGAGCCAAGTGCCGTCGCAGTGCAGAGTCAGGGGAGCCTCTCGCCTGTGGTTCCCGATCCGCCCTTCGCGATCGCGCGTGCGCAAGGTTTCGTGGGGAGCATCATGGCGAACGGGGGCGAGGCCCCGCAGCTCGAGATGTCAGCGCGCAGGGCGGAGCCGAGCGACGACATGGACCAGGACGAGACGGGGAAGGAGGCGGACTCGAGCTACGGGGATATCTCGTTTGATTTCGACCCGGAGGCGTTGGACGAGGCCATGAGTATGTACGATGCGTGATGTACGCGCTCGTGGGGTCAGGTTCCCATTTGCGCATCGGACTGGGACTTGGTGCTCTGTTCCTATGTTTTCCCTTTTGTTATCTCTTTCGCCGTTATTAGGTTATGACTCACGCATAATGTCCGCACTCGCATATGTACCATACCCATCGTTTCTCGCCCCTGCTGCAAAATGTACCCCGTACTCTGTACCGCGCATCTCCGGCTGCTTCCTCACTCGCACTTCTTCCGTCTACACGAACATTCGCACACACTATGACGACACGTACATTCCTGAACATAGCCAAGCACCTATGTCTCTGACTGCTCTGCGCAAGACCTACAAGAACCAATTTGTATAATACCCATTCACTGGTGCTAAGGGCAGTAGAAGCGCCCGCGCGTGCTTGACCAACCACCACCACGTGCGCAGCGGCGCCCACACAAGCCCACACGCTCGAGGCCGCAGTGTGCATATCTCACACCTGGGCTCCATGTCTGGTTTCTACGAAAGGCTATCGCAGGAGCAAGCAAAGGAGATCGACGCCCTGAAGACTCAAATTACCGGGTTGAACGCACAGGTCGCTTCGCTCACGGCGCAGGTCGCCGCTCAAAGAAGCCACATACGTCTTCTGGAGCAGCCTCGCGGCGAGCAGCCGTCCAGTAGCAATACCGACGACCGCAGGCTTCCAGCCGTGAAGCGGGAATGGATCGAAGACGGTCTCCCCGCCGAGGACTTCGCTGAGCCTGTCGCTGGTTTGGGCGCTGCACTGGTGAGCGACTCCCAGTATCTTCCACCCACGAACATCCAGGATGATGATGGTGTTTCCCTTCAGCACGGGCATAAAGTAGAAGACTTTGACATGACAGATGCTCAGGCCGTAGATGCGGTAGTATGGGAAGACATACCGGGAGACGTCGCCCGTGCCGCAGACGCTGTAGACCTGCCCAAAGCAACATCGAATGCGGCATCCACTGGCAGCGCAGAAATTGACGCAATTCTGACAGCGGAGAAACAAGACATCATAGAACTGGCAGGAACCAATGTACTCAAATCACACTGTGCTTCCGGGATAATCATCTCTGATTAGACCAACTTGCAATCTCTAGGACGCACACAAGATCCAGTGCGAACGTGGCAACGACGAGCGCAGCGCTTTGAAGAGGGCTAGGCTTCAGCCAGAGGTCTTGATATCACAGCCTAGAAAGAAGAACCGGCCGCCCGCCCATTCTCCCTCTAGGAGTTCATCTTCACCACACGCATCGGCTTCTACATCGACAGTCGCACTCCCGGACGTATCAGTCGCTGCTGTGAGTGACTCGCCCACAACAAAATCTCGAAATTGTGGTTGGTACTTACCACGTACGTCCACGCCCGCGCAGTCCGAATGGTACCCTCCAGAGTTCTGTCGCGAGCGTCTTCGCCACACGCCTGTCTTTTCCGTCTCCCTCGATCCGACGATCCGGGACATCACCATCCACCATGGCGCCATACAAAAGGCCTTCGGAGGAACATGGAATTCATCATGGGCGGTGTTCGGCGACCTAGACCGCCATCAACGCGGCCACAATTACATGCGTTTTCGTCTATCCGCCTCGCGCAGCTATCATATACCGCCGCGGGAGCCGGGTGGTCCGGGTGCCCTGCTTTTGACGTACAACCCATGGCCAGAAGGCCCGCACAAAGTCCTGGTCAAAACGGAGGACGACCTGTACAAGTATATGGGTGAATACGATCTCCTGGAGGCGGAACCAATAACTGTGGCAGAGTTCCAAACGTTACCGCACAGGGTGGGTGCCATTTCAGAGATTTTTTGGTGCGAGTGTTCTGTCACAGGCCTCACCATTGTCTGCCATATCTAAAGACTAGACGAGCATGGGGAGCGGGGCTTTGCAAGCTTCACAGTAACGGTAACTTCCTCGCGGCCATAGCGCTCCAGAAGCAATTCGGTCGCACCGCCACGGCGCAGGAGATTGCCGCCGTGCTTGCGGGCCAGAAACCAGAGGGTGAACTTGCGATGACGGCACAGGAAGTTCTGGAAGCCTTTGCAGATGGGCGTATGGTGGGTAACGTTGTCAGCGCGTTCGTCAGTCAGTGGCATCCATGTTAACGATGCCTCTGTTGTCGCAGATTTTGCGCGTGTGGGTGATGCAGTGTGTCGGGTATGACGAGGAATTCCAGCGCAAGATCGCAGGCCACGGCGGCGGGTCGAGCTGACATCGACAGCCCTGTCTTGCTACCCTAAGCCGTGCTCTCGGGGGCCCTGGTACAAGTCGCTCGGCCCCGCGTCCGCGTCATAGGAACCTGTTGTAGCGCCTCCCAAGCACTAGCACCCGTCACTTGCCTCGCGGCGGCCGCGGGGAAGCCAACCAGTGAGCTCGATGACATTTATTCCGTGGACCTGCTGGTGCGTTGGACTAGTGTTTCGAGCTCTTGGAAGTGTGGGCCGTGGGATGACTTATGGCGTTGGGGACAGGTGCGTCCGTCGTCATCGTGTAAACGTATGTGTTTCTGACACTCTCCGTCGGCGGTAGCGTAGTACTGATAGCTGCATTACGGGTCGTCTCAGTTGTTGCACTTGCCGCTGCCGCCACGCTGTCCCAGGGTGTAAGCCATGGTTCCAGAGGTACGGCCTGAACGCATAGAGGTACATATCATATATGACCTTTACGACTCTATCTTCTCGTCTCCATTGTACGTCGACCGGCTAGAAATGCCTTCTTCACCCTCTCGACGCCATCCTATCCGCCTGTGTCTGCCCTTGCGACATCACTTCCGAGTCCACATCTCGTGCGGATGCGGTACGTGTGGCGAACGCATTGTTCGAGCTCCCGACGTCGCCGTGCAGCACATGGGCCCTCTTGATGCAGATAGACGAATGTGCGCAGCGCGACTGCGGGTCACATCCGAAATCGAGAGTGGTTTGGCGTCGGGAAGGTATTCCAAGATGAGCGCGGCCGCAGAAAGTTCATTGTGGAACTTGAAGACCGAGGGTACCTATACGAATCTTCGTCGTTCTCGATTAGCAGAACGTTGTGGGCCTGCCGATTGATGGAAAGGAGGCGTCGGTTCCGTTCAACCCATACCAATGCGACACGGATCCGGAGGTGTGCGCCGGCCCAGCCATATCCTGGGAGGTTTGCGTACGCTCCCCGGAAGGAGCCGCGAATCGATGTACGCACAAGAGATGAGGGTTTTTTTCTGGAGAAACTTGCGTCCAGATCGCTTGAGATGCCGGCGGGCCAGGTATGGACGGTTCGTGGGCTGGCAGATTTGTATGCCTTGTACCGGTGTGCGTTACCGTGGCCGCGGTGAACAGGAGGCTGTTGCTTCCAAGCACTAGCGCGTACAAAGCGGACTCAGAGGAGACGATTGACGATGAAGAATGAATGGGGTATAATCCAGAGAGACCTGGATAAGGTAAATCAGACGACAGTAGGTGCAGGACAGTAATGCTACAGAATCCAGACGAGAACGAGACAGTAGGGGGTAGATGCGGCAAATGCGACACGGGATGCGCATGGTAAGCGATGTTCCGATAAGTAGATCCGTAGTAGATAGTAGACGCAATCATCTAGCATCTGAGACGAGAGACGGCAGTGGGATGATGGACCAGAACGAGATAAATCAGACATGGACGTTCAGGACAGCAAGAAGACTCGGTCATGACGAAAGCAAGGCGGCAGAGAGCAGATGCGGAAGGGTTACGGCACGAGGAGTGGGAATGGAGGTTTTATTGATGAGGGCACATGGACCGCACTCCGAAGGCGAGGGTGAATACCGACTAGTGGTGGGAGAAATCTCGGACAGTCGTCACGGAAGCGTACGCCGCCGAGAGGCGTCCGCAGGATGGAAAGACGCTAGTTGCCGGATGGCGCTGCGGACGATCTGGGCGACATGAGATACCGCGCCGGATTGGCGAGGGTCATCGAAGTGAGACGGAGGTGAAAAGGCTAGGGACGGAGTAGTGATACGCAAGCTCATGAAACGCATGCTAAGCGCTGAATCCTGGGGCTTGAATACGCGAGCGAGTGATGAACGGTTGGCCATAAGAGGAGCGATGAGGTCCAAGTTGACGCGAAGGAGTCGAGACGGGGGCCAGTCCGACGGTATCGATGAGCAGTGTCGAGGCCGCGCCCCAACGTCGTATACTCCAGGAACGAGCACCCGCTTGCTGTGCAGGGCAAGCGCGACATAGGATGAGGGAGAGTGATCTTCGCGACATGCTAGTAGGGCTGCGAACGGCATCGATCCGATGCAGAGAACAGGGAGGTGGCATTCAACCCCATAGTGGTCAAGCGGACCAATGCGTGGCAAGAACTTAGCTCCGTTCAGTTCAGCAGCAAATGGGAAACATGGTAAGGCTCACCGGATGCTCCGAATGTGAAGCGTCGCACAGGGGCTCCGTTTCTGCTAAGAATTCCTTCATATCTACGGCGACGATGCGGGACGCCCTCTTGAACGCTGCGGGTGAGGGTGCGAAGGGCCAAGGGAATGTATTGCGCGGGTCCGGGGTTTCGTCCCATGTGAGAAGTGTGTGATCGCAAATCTTCTGTAAGATCTCCTGCTGTAGCCTACAGAAGGCCATCTCTCCTTCGCCATAGCGGATGGACATGTGGATGTCGAAAAGGCCCATCAGGCAGTACGCCTTGTCCTCCGGACGGCGGGCGTCGCGACCCGAGCCCCATGAGAGACGGTGAGCAACGCTGAAGGCGGAGAGGGGGCGGTGGAAGGTGAGGACGTCGCGGTCGATGCCTGTGGTCTCCTCGAGCACGTCGGCGAGGTCGTGCTTTTCTCCGAGTACGGACCAGTCGGCGTAGAGGAAGACGACACGACGGGGGGCGAGGAGTTCTTGCAGTGTCCAGGCTCGTCGGAAATACGCGCTCCCGCGAAAGGCAGACTTGGGCGCCCGGATCAGATCCGGATCGGCTGGGCGCTCGACGTCGGCGAGATAGGCGAAGCAGATCGACGCCTTGGCGTACCAGCCGTGCATGGACCTGATCGCCTCCGAGAGCTCCGCGCTGTTGCGCTTGTCGATGCAGGGCGCGTCGATCCAAACCCAGGGGAGACCATAGGTCTGCGCAAGACGACAGCACTCGCGAGCTTTGATGCTCACCCGGGGGTCGTCGACCGTAGCATGTGCGTCTTCTAGCGCGGCCATTTCGTAGAAAGATTGCTCGACATCTTGCCAAACGTGCGAGAGAATGGCGTAGCCGCCGTCGACGGCACCTGGTCCATCGAACGAACTGAAGCGCACATACACATCTGTTGAAGAGAGCAGTCGCATGGCCGAGATAGTTGGGGAGCGACGTGTTGCCCTTATGATAGGCCGCTGTGCTCAGACTAGACAGCTGCCGTCAATGCGGGAGGACGTGGAGTGGGAGGGGATAAGATGGGGCGGATCGGCTTGCTTAACTTGATAGAGGAGAGACCTGTTGAAGTGGGGGTGTTTTATGTCATGACTGCCCATATATATATATATACATATATATACCCTGAGGCCGTCCACGCAAGCCGTTCGCAAGAATCCACTCGGTGGCCTTATCAATGTGCCAGTTGCCGCGCCTACCATTCTGAATGGGTTTGGGCCAATAGGCGATGCCTGAACGAGGTTTAGCGCTCGTCGCCTCTAAAATTTACCAAAACGGGAAGGGGAGGATTAGGCGATGAGTGGCCGGGGACATGGGGAGGGGGGGGGCGGTTCGGTTCATTCGATGCACGGGGACAAGCGCCCATATAGGCGATGCGATTGATCAGGCCCCGGGGACAGCGGACATCGCTTAACGTCTATAGATCTGGTGGGCACAGCATGTACCAAGATCGACTGTCATCTACTATAGTAACTATATAGTCAGCCACGGAGACTAGCACAGCATGTACAACGACGCTATCTGGCACCGGTCTGGCAGGGCAGATATGGCCAGGATACCTCCGTTCCCTAGCTAGTACCCCCCGTTCCCCTGCTCTCAGGCAGGCGAACTGGCCAATTCCGGTAGGATCTGGCATGCGCCAGAGAAAGCTGGCAACTTCTGGCATTCTCGCGGATACAGACAGGCCCCGCGCACCCCGTACGCCCGCGCGCTCTCCGCACCCTCCCGCGCCCCCCCGCGTCCACCCGTAGCTCTCCTGCGCCTCTCGCCCCACGCGCGCCCTCCTGCTCGTCTTGCCAGCCCCGTGCGCACCCCCCGCTCGTGTTGCCAGCCCCGCGTTCTTCGACCTCACGCGCGTGCCAGTACTCGTGCCGCTGCGTTTTGGGCTCTGTCCACGGACCCGACCCACTGCTCGCGCGGCCCCCGTACCTTACTTCGCCTTACCCTTACCCTTACGATCCTTCGGCGCAGCTTCTGCTTTGTAGTAGTTCTAGAGACAATATATCAGTGTTATACTATGTGGCCGGTTCGATTATGATGAGACTTACCTCGTGCTCCTCCTCGCCCAAGTTGCCCCAAGCCTCGGTAATCATATCGAGTGTGTCGTCGCCACATAGGAGCGCATATTCACGACTGTAGGTGGCGTAACGTTCCGGACCCGAGCCTGGGTGCTTTGCGCGTCGTGGTGGCTCTTCGGTGACATTCAGTGGCCAGCCTGTCCCCATGTAAGTTCGCAACGCAACGACAAGAGCCCGGCTTACGGAGGACATGTGCAAGGCAACACCACTACACTACCCGGCCATCAATCGTAGGATAGTATGTGAGGCCTCGGTGCGCGGCCCGGGAGTGGCATGAAGGCAGGACGTCGAAGCGGCCGAATAACGCTCGTGTCATTAAACTCAAATGGAGGACGAGATAAGATCAGGATATGATCTGTTGTAGCAAAATATAAGTTATAAGACGATTCAGACGGCGTCGCCTAGACTCTTTGGCAGTACCGGCAGCATGCGCTATGCGCTATGCGTGTGAAAGCAGCTGGTATAGGAGCACCATCCTAGACGCCTTCCAAACTAGGAGTGGCATTAGCGTCTAACAGCACAACAACAGTGACCCGGCAAATCCCGCAACTGTACAGTTTTCCGATCTGAATCTCAGCCACCGAGACAATGCCCGAGGGAGAGCAGCGACGGGCAAGGGCACCGACAGGGTGATCAAGACTTCCACGAAATGGTGCGCCCCGTCATGCTCGTCCGATCCACCAAAATGACCTGCTGACCTGCCGCACGACGCTCTGCAGCCCAAGGAAATCCGCGACATCAAGCAGTTCATCGACATCGCCCGGAGAAAGGATGCGAAGGGTGCGTCTCCCCCTACTTCTACCCTTCTTTCGTAGGCCATCCCACGTTAACACCGTCTGCTCTACGTGCAGAGGCACGCATAAAGAAGGTCGCGTCGCGGGTACCCGGTGGCAAGCTCAAGACCAAGTTCAAGATCCGGTGCACGCGCTACCTCTACACGCTCTCCCTCGACGACCCCGAGAAGGCGGAGAAGCTGAAGCAGAGCCTCCCCCCTGGTACGTACCCACTCCCCCTCTTTCTAGCCCCAGCGTATGTCTAAACCCCTCCCAGGTCTCAACGTCCAGGAGCTCGACGACACGCCCAAAAAGAAGTAAACGCTCTGGCCGTTTGACTTTCTCCGCCACTCTGCTGTCGCCGTTGCGCTACGGGCCGCTCTGCTATGCCGCGGACCGCCCTCGGGCGGCGCTGCCGTATGGATGTATGCTCCACCACGACTATTCTAATATGCATGCATGGCACCCCACTGTACCCATAGTCCTCTCTTACGGGTGTACCCCCTCGGGTCATATGACGGAATCAACGCGCTCTCGCATCACGCCCTGGCTTGCCGATTGTTGGAATAAGTTCGCGCGAGTTCACTCCGGATGTGCAGTTACAGGTATGTATTCACCAAACTAAGCACGATACACAGGCCCAGTAGCGCGAAAACACCGATGTGTACGGCCCTCCTAAGCCGCGTCCTCTTCTCTCGCCAATTTCGACCCTGCGCTGTTCGCGCTGGTACATCATCGCCGCGCTCTGCACCATCCATGCTGGTTAAGGGCATAAACTCACGCCCCTCAGAGGGGTGTGCTGCCCAGGCTTCGTACAAGGTGTCGTACAGTTGCCCGCCATCGAGGACCGGCAAAGGCAGGAGGTTGAAGAAGTACAGCGAGAGCGTCAGCATCTTCATATATCTGCATGGCTATGAGCAGAAGGCCATGCGTAATTTCGCACAGTACGCACGAGAAGAGCGTGCCCCACACAAACGGGAGCCCCATCGGTTGCCAACCGTAGCTCGGGAGCCAGTCCCCGAGGTCGACTGCGAGTCCACTTGAGCCCAACTCCAAACCAATAAGATATCAACAACTAACCTTCCTCCGCGACCTCCGACCTGTCGCCCTGCCACACGACCGTGCGCTCCGCATCCGCCTCGTTCGCGCGCATCCACGGCGGGAGACGCATCGTCAGCGTCACGAGCTCCTGGTCACCTCTTGGCCGTATGCACAGTTGGTCGTGCCCACACTCCGTCGCAGACGTGCACCGGAGCACGCTCTGCGTCTCCGCGGGCTGCAAGAAGCGCAGCGGGTCGACGCAGCGCTCAGTGTGCGCCTCGTCGAATGCGGCGAAGCACGACAGCGAGGACACAGCGGCGCGGCGCGCCGTGCAACAGGACGTGTCCTGCGCTGAAAGGGGGGGTCAGTTAGGTGCGCGTTACCTGCGGCATTCGTACCGGCACCTACAAGTAAACCACGCCTCTTCGGCGCACCACCCGAGACTGGGCTGGGACTTGCTTGGGGTGGCGGACATGAGCGTATCCCACCTATCCGCAGCGCCCTCCGGTGCGGCGAGCATTTCGTCGCCGACCTTGTAGATGACCGCCCCCACAGGCAAGTGCCCATATAGAGGCGACATCTGCGCCAGTCATCGCCCATCAGCCCAGACCCACACAAGCACACGAGCGCGGTACGCACATCATCGACCCCAACGACGACGCGTCCATACTGGCTCACGTCGTGGTACCCGAGTACCGGCCATACGAGCGCGGACGTCCCGAGCCGCGCGGCGAAGCCCAGCGCGAGCCAGAACGCGAGGTTGTGGAACGCTCCGGCAGAGATGAGGCGCGCACGAGAGCGCGGGGGAAGCGCCTCGGTCTCGTCCGACGGAAACGCCACGAATGCGGATGGGAGGATGACGGTGAGTCCGACGCCTGCGGAGGTAAGCGGGAGCGCATCACTGCAGGGCAGGCAGAGACACTGTGAGTGTTAGCGTAAACCAAAAGAGAGAGGGTCCTACATTGCCGCGGCGACTGCGTGTCCACATTCGTGGATGACTTGCGTGGTGAGGAGAGTGATTAGGAGGAGTGGGAGATGGTGCAAGGGCGTGGTGAGCCCTGGAATCTACGCGTACGCTGTGAGGACAGGTCTGAGCACAAAGGCGGTGAAGAGAGGGGACGCGTCCAAATAGCAGGATGTGGTCCACTCGCGAGCGTAATTGTAAACTTACGATCAGTTGTAGCGCGGGCGCCGAATGCGACTCAGAAGTCAGACCATCATCTTCAATAATATCCCTCTTGCGAACCCCACTGGCACCTGAGGCATGGGAGTACCCGGAGCGTGTATAGAGCGAACTAGACAGCTGCACAGTCGTCCATAGGAGCAGCAGCACTGACCCAAGCATACCCAGTACCCCGAGCACACTCCCAACGTCATAGGCAAGCTGCAGCACCCTCCTCCAGCCGCCCCGTTTCGCAAGCCGCGCTGTAGAGGACTGGTGCAGTGCATTCCACGCCGTAGACGAGTAGCGGAGGTGGCAAGTGTCCAGGGTGATCCGAGTGGCGGGAGACCTGAAGAGCTCCGTCGATGCTGGGCCGCGCGCCGAGGACGTCAGCGACGGGAGCGTCGAGAGGCGGCGCGCACGTGCGCGGCGGTGTCGCAAGGCATAGAGCGCAATCCAGAAGAGTGCGAGAGCGAAGACGAGGAGCTGGATGTCTCTTGCGTGCGAGACGGAGCTCATCGTCGTCGAGGAACAAGTTCAGCCACAGGCGCCACCCCGTACTCCCGGATTAGGCGTGGTTAGACGCCCGTCAGGAAGACGTCGGCCAGAGGTCGTAGGGAGAGGGACTTCAGTTGGCGAGGGTGCAACCAGACACGTCTACTAGACGAAGACCTGGTTGCAACCAATCACCCGGCATTAGTTACAAAATACATATTCCCAACGTACTTTACAATTAATGCCCCCGTCGGGAATTGAACTGTGCTTCTCGCCGTCGAGGACTACAGTGAGGCAGCGTGAACCACTGCACCATAGATGCTTACATATGTTACAGAATCATTGCAATACATTAAGTCTTTTTGGGCGAGAAGAAGACCCGCCATTCAGGCTCCCTCCCCTCCCTCGCTGCGCTCGGGGGGTCCCCCGAGCCGGGAGCCTTCAGGCGGGCACTCTAAAGCTTCGTTCTCGCGATTTCTACAGACCGGCTCCTCTCAGGGGAGGGGGGATGTCCATATATTGGGCTGCCTAACCCTAATTCCTAACCCTAAGCCGAACCCTAAGGTAGCACACAGTCCTAAGCCAAAGGAAGAAATGCAAGGCCTAATGGTGTAGCGGATTAGTGTGTCTCTTCTGATCAGGAGATTGCTAGTTCGATGCTGCCCCTGGGCAATTAGTTATTGTTCGGGGTTCCGGAAAGCGGTTGCAACCGCGTCTTCATCTAATAGACGAAGCTGGTTGCACCCCACGCCAACTGAACATACTGCGTAGGGAGGGGTTCGAGGAAAGCTTCATACGAAGTTCTACCATTTCCTTGGAATTTAAACCATGCTCTCTTCGAAGGCTAATAGAATCAGAATCCAGAGGAATACCAAAATTCACGGAATACTATTATATGAGCTCAAGTCGACGATCCGCGTTCGTACACCCACCGCAGGGGGGACAACATCCGCACTCCACGCTCGCCGATGCAAACAGCAGTGGCTTTGGAGCATAAAAATCTGGACAACTGGTATCGGTTACGTAGTACGTATTGGTTTGATATTCCTGATATTCCACCACAGCGACATACAGCTATAGGGAGGGGCGCCAAGTTAGTACACTCTGAAGCAAGCTGGACACTGTGCACCTCATCACGAACATCGGTCAGATCCCACCGAGCCACTATTATCGCCAATCTTTGACACGCGCAGCCCTAAACGTCGTGGGGGTGAGGCAGAGCGCACTCAATGCGCTGATCCGGCAACTGTGATTGAAGCAATATCAGCATATTGTTCAAACCCACCAAAAAGGACCCTGCACATACCATATAGCTGTAGAGCATGATCCAGATGTCCTGGAGCTCTTTACGGAAATCGCCCCGGACGAGCCGCTCTGGAGACAGTGAGAGATCCAGCGCATGGTCAAAGTCAACAACTACCACGCGGCCCGGATTCCCCTTGGCTACAAGGATATTCTTCGACTCGCTCGGCACATCCCCGTGCAACACGTACGCGCCATGGATGCGGGTGAACGCGCGCATCGCCGACGCCGCCAGCTCGTATGTGATGTTCCGCGCCTGCAGCACCTCCGCATCCGGGATGTACTCGAGCACCAGCGCCGCCGCCGGAGAGCCGTCGACAAAGATGGGATCGATAAACGGCGGCCGGTACCTCCATCCCGTGGACGAGAAGTCCTTGATCGTGGTAGCGATCAAGGTGTTCGCCTGTGCGATGTGAGCCTCGCTCATCTCCATCCAGCCGTAGCACACAGGGACCGCGCCCACATCACAGACGCCGTAGTGTACGAGGTGTGCGTATGCAGACTTCTCGATCTCGAAACGTTGCTGGGACGTCCTGTAAGCCAGGCTTGAAACGTAGGGTTCGTATGCGGCTATCTCGGGATCCCACCATCCCCCGCTGTACTGGATATCCCGGTTAGCTCACAGTGTACTCGTCATGCATAGTTCCGAACGAATGTATACTCACCGCTTTGAGGAGCCGTTCTTCCCCCCTCAGGCGCACCCGCAGCAAAGGGTGCGGACCCGTCTCACACAGGCATTCCAAGATTTCCATCGCTGGATCCATCGGGATCTGCGGGAGCGGCGGAGGTGCATCATAGTCCTCGAATGTAGTCCCGCTTTGCGCGAACCGCTGATGGTCCTGTAGAAGGATCGGACAGCGCCCGTGCCACTTGAAGAACAAATTATCATCCGTCCAGCGCCCCTGCCATTCCTGCGCTGCGGATAGAAGTTCAGCCGAATCGTACTTGTGGTCGTCCCTAGGTTCAGGAATGATGTTGTGTATGGGCGGGTTCCAGTCGAGTAAGTTCTTCTCCGGGCAAGCAGAAATGATAGCCTCGATCTCTGCCTCCACTGTCGCTTGCGGAACCCGTTGAAGAGAGCCTGCACCCGGCGAGAATCGGCTGGGGTCGGCAACTATTTTGCGCTTCCAGATCGTAGTTCCTACCGCACTATCGTCGTCGAAGCCGATGAAGGCATCCGGGAGCTATATAAACCTTTGTCAGACTTCACCGTTCTGTGAAAAGGGAAACCACTCACCAATTTCTCGTATAAGAGGCTCCACGTTTGCGCGAGCTCATGAAAGAGAGACTGTCGCGAGACAACCCCTTCGCCACAAGACGCACAACTGAAGCCGACCCAAACCACCCGTCCAGTCTCGGGACGAAGCATGACGCGCTGTCGAACGAGGTTGCCGTGCTGGACGAACGCGCTGTGCACTTTCGAAAGAGCCTTGAGCGCACTCGCCGCGACTGTCCCCGAGACGTTGTGGATGGACAACGGAGCGAACCCAGAGAGGTCCTCGAGGATGAGCCCCCTCCAGCAGTGCCCCGCAACAGACTGCATGGTATCGACCAGGAATGTGACGACTGGACTGAGTGGTGGACCTGAACGAGCCGCGAAAGACTGGACGTCGTCCAAGCTCAGGCTGAGCCATCCATAACATTTCGGAACAGCGCCCGACTCGCAAACGCCATAATGAACGAGATGAGTGTACGCATCAAGCTCGTGTCGGAAACCGCTGGAGCTGTCATTGGCGGTGTCCGATTCTTCTTCCGCCTCGAGAAACTGTGGACATTTTTTGTTAGCGTACGGACATTGAAGGACGATGATTTAAGCTGACCATCTTGAGAACACGCGGCTCACCGTCCAGCTTAGCGCGAAGTATACACCGACCGTCACCCGTGTAGAGTTCCTCCGGGTCAGAGATGAGCCCAGGAGATATACCGAAATACGGCAGAGTGCGCGGCACTTGGTAGCCTTTCAAAGGCAAAACCGCCTTTTCCAAGTCCCAGTTGTCGAGGAAGAACGGGTTGCTCGAGCACATGAAGTAGAAAGGGTTGACTCCGGTTCGCTGCGCTTGCGCAAGAGCCAGGACCTTCACTTGATCGTCCAATGGACATATAGTAGGTTGAAGTACTGCCAGCGGAGGATGCAGGTCTGTTACTCCTACAGTGTCCATGTCCCAAGGGCTTGTTTCGGGATAGGACTGCAGGAAAACCGAGGACATATTGAGCGTGGTGACATAAAGCTTGCGTGCCGGGATCGGCTCTACGTTGGCTTGGGCCCGTTGGGGCATTGTTTCCAGGCAAAGAGACGCAGGAAAGTCGTTGCGGTTCTCAGTGGGGGTGCTGAATGCACTCGCAGGAATGCATGCTTGACCTTGCTTGACCAGGCACGTTGTTTGACGTAAAACTCACCTGGTAGTCCAATCTGCTTCGAGCGCAGTGCTAGTTTACATATAGTAACAGACTCTGGGACCACCCATGTCGCTCTGTTTCCGTGCGAGGACGCACACCTCGGTCAAACCCGCTTTGGAAGGAGACGGAGCATATAAGGGTGCCCATTATTGAGCAGGTTGCGAACTCGAGCCGCGGGCACGGGGGATCAACTAAGGTGGTTGCGAGCTATTTGAAGGGTTGGAGAAAGTACCACAGAGCAGAACATACGAAAGCAATCCGCGTACAGTGCTGGTTAGAGAGGCAGCTGCGACATGGTCTTCACTATGTTCGAGAGAGACCTCGGCGGTGGTACGGAGCAAGAATGACAGAAGCAGCCGAAAGCAGCGTACCCATCGGCGTCTAGCCGCACTTGCCCTCTCCCTCCACTCGCCGGAACTCCCAATCATACTTCAGTTCAAGCAGTCGTCTCCTCCTCTCGCTTTTCTTAGAACATAACAATTCTACAAGGAACTCAGCTATGAAGGTCTTCTCTCTCGCGGTGGTGCTCGCCCCGCCGAACGGTACCTGCACCATCCTAACCAGCGCGTCCGACCTGTCCTCGTTCTCGTTCTACCAACGGGGCTCGGTTGCGGAGTTCATGTCCTTCTTCACCAAGACCATTTCAGAGCGCACACCCCAGGGCCAACGCCAGAGCGTCCAGGAGAACTCGTACACCGCACACGTCTACAACCGCGGCGGCGCGGAACAGCTAGCAGGTGCGTCTCCTCACAGGTGTACAACACTCCGGGCACATCTGAATGATTGCAGGCGTCATCATTACGGACCAGGAGTACCCCGTCCGGCCCGCATTCTCGCTCCTCACGAAGCTGCTAGACGACTTCATTGCGAAGGTGCCGCAGGCGTCGTTCAAAACCCCCGCGGCGATCTCGTTCCCGGAGATCAACACGTACCTGCAGAAGTACCAGGACCCGCGGCAGGCGGATGCGATCATGAAGGTCCAGCAGGAACTGGATGAGACCAAGATCATTCTGGTTGGTTTGCACTCCCATGGTTGTGTTCGAAGGCGTGCTGAAGCGACGTCATTGCTGTAGCACAAGACAATTGAGTCGGTCTTGCAGCGCGGAGAGAAGATCAACGACCTGGTGGACCGCTCGACTGCGCTCTCCGCGCAGAGCAAGATGTTCTACAAGACGGCCAAGAAGGTGAGCCCCATTGCCCTACGTGTCCCCGCCTCAGCTCATCGCGTCCTCAGCAAAACTCCTGCTGTGTTATTATGTAAAGCAGCGATGCCTCTTGCGCGCCGCGTCTTGCCGGCACACACTACGACGCTCACGACCAGTTACTGTACGACGTTTCCAACTGCACGTCATGTCCGGACGCGCGTCGGCCGTTTATTGCTTTTCTGTAGAGCTCTGCCTTTCACCTGTAGTAGTACGATCGCGTCCAGACTGGCCAGCGGGTTATATACCAATCTATTCACGGACTTCGGATATTTCTCGCGGTGCGCGGTTGCTCCTGCTGCCCGCCTTAGGCATGTGGGACGGCCTCTTTCCGCATGTAAGGCGCTGTGCCTGCCGCACCGTAAGAGGAGGAAGAGAAGAGAGCGAAGAGATTCGAGAAGGCAACGGCTAACGGGAGAGATTGCACTCGCTGCGCTACGCCAGGCCACGTGGAAAGCTGTACGAGAAATCTGGCGTGTTCCTGGCCCGACGTGGCTTACGCCTCCCCTCCACGTCCTCCTCATCCCCACTTCGTTCGCCACACGACCACCGCCGTTTTTGGCGTACGCTCACCATGTAAGCACAGAGGATATTCATGAGCGAATACATCGTCCTCACGCGCTGTTGCAGGAGCTCGGTCAAGGTCGAATCGTCCGAAATAGTGGGCGCGACCCTCCACATATCGCTGCCCCGGAAATACCACCTCTACACGACCCCCTTCCTCTGCCTCTACCCCGTTCTTGCGTACGCGTACTACGTCCGATACGACGACTGGGTCAAGAGCGAAGAGTGGACGTTCCTGGCATGCGTCTCTCTTGGTCTCGGGCACGCGCTTAGCTTCCTCGTCACCCGCTGGAATACTGGAGCGCGCGCATTCATCACTACTCGGAAGGTGAGTCCTAGCTGAGTTGTATCTGCTGGTCACCGTTTTATAACGCCACTGGGAAGGCGCGTTCCCTCGAGGACGCCGACTGTGTTCGTATCTTTCCCGCCAGCCACCGTGGCGAGGGCGAAATCGTTCCCCTCGAGAAGAAGGTCCCGTCAGACCCGACGACATACACGTTCAACTACCAGAGGGATGCCTACGTTGTCACCTCGTCCTCGCCCATCACGTTCTCCCGGCTGCCATACCCCTGCTCTTCTAGTCCCCCACTCGGCTCTTTCCTGTCGCCCCGCAGCTTGACCGAGACGGATACCAAGTCGCTCACCACCCTGTACGGTAAGAACGAGTACAACATCCCGATCCCGTCCTTCGTGGAGCTCTTCGGGGAGCACGCGACCGCGCCCTTCTTCGTCTTCCAGATCTTCTGCGTCGCGCTCTGGTGTCTGGACGAGTACTGGTACTACAGCCTGTTCACGCTGTTCATGCTCATCGTCTTCGAGTGCACTGTCGTCTGGCAACGCCTCCGCACCCTCACGGAGTTCCGCACGATGTCGATCGCGCCCTACCCGGTCTATGTCAAGCGCAGCGGAAAGTGGATACAGATCCAGAGCGACGACTTGCTTCCCGGCGACTTGATCTCGATTGGTACGTGAACGCAGACATGAGTGCGGCCGCATATCTGACCAAATTTGCACAGCGAGACAGCAGACGGAAACGAATGTCCCAGCGGACATCCTGCTCGTGCGCGGAACCTGCATTATGAACGAGGCCATGTTGTCGGGAGAGTCCACGCCCCTGCTCAAGGAGTCTATTGCGCTTCTGGAGGCGGATGAGGCCCTCGACGTCGATGGCGCGCACAAGAACGCCGTCCTCTTCGCAGGAACCAAGTTGCTCCAGGCGACGAACGGCGGGGACACGCCCGACGGCGGGTGCCTCGGGGTCGTGCTCCGCACTGGTTTCGGAACTGCTCAAGGCCAACTCGTGCGCACGATGATCTTCTCCACGGAACGCGTATCTGCAAACAACGCGGAGAGCTTCTTGTTCATTGGCTTCTTGCTCATATTCGCTATCGCTGCGAGTTGGTATGTGTGGACGAAAGGTTTGTGCGGATTCCTTGGGTGTTAAGCCCTAGATACTCACAGGGCGTGACAGGTATCGAGCGGGAACTCAAGAAATCGAAGCTGCTCCTCGACTGCATCTTGATCATCACAAGTGTCGTGCCTCCCGAGCTGCCGATGGAACTGTCTCTGGCCGTCAACGCATCTCTGGTTGCCTTGTCCAAATATGGTGGGTTGTTATTTGCGGCTTTGTTGGAACTGGTTCTCATATACCACCATAGCTATCTTCTGCACTGAACCCTTCCGCATCCCGTCCGCCGGGCGTGTGGACGTCTGCTGCTTCGACAAGACAGGCACAATCACCGCGGAGAACCTCGTCGTAGAGGGTGTTGTTGGTGTCGAGTAAGTGTTACATCTGCACACCGTCGCAGCGAGACTAACATAGTGCGCAGCCCCACGGACGCTCTCAAGCTCGTAGACGTCAAGGCTACTGGCCGCGAAACGACGCTCGCCCTGGCTGCCGCCCACGCGCTCGTGCGCCTCGACGACGGCACGATCGTCGGCGACCCTATGGAGCGCACGACGCTCGACGCACTCAACTGGCAGCTCTCCAAGGGCGACAGCATCGCCCCGATCGACGTGGCTGCGCCCCACCGCACGCACCTGACCGTCCGCCGCCGGTTCCAGTTCTCGTCCGCGCTGAAGCGCATGAGCACGGTGTCAAGCCTGCCGAACGGGCGCTGCATCGTTGCGGCGAAGGGCGCCCCGGAGACGATTAAGCGCATGCTTGCGGCGGTGCCGGAGGGATATGATGACACGTACAAGTGGTACACGCGGAGGGGCAGCCGCGTGCTCGCGCTCGGGTTTAAGGAGATGGACAGCTTGACTGTGGACAAGGTCAGCGACTCAGAGAATATCCGCTTGAGATGCGCTCACGCTGCTCCGACTTGTAGATCAACAAGCTTCCTCGTGACCAGGTCGAGTCTGAACTGCAGTTCGCCGGATTTTTGGTCTTCCACTGCCCGCTCAAGCCCGACGCCGTCGAGACTCTGAAAATGCTAGGCGACTCCTCACACCGCGTACGCTCTCACTATTCTAAGCAATCGTAGGCCGTGTCTGATGTTCTTGTAGTGCGTCATGATCACCGGCGACAACCCGCTCACTGCTGTTCACGTCGCTCGCGATGTGGAGATTGTCGACCGCGATGCCCTGATTCTGGACGTGCCCGAAGGCACCTCCGACTCTAGTGCGTTTGAGTACCTCATTCCTCCGTTCAACGCTGATCAGTCTCGCAGGCCTTGTGTGGCGTTCGGTGGACGAGACCGTGATCATCCCCGTCGACCCCACGAAGCCCCTCGACACGACCCTCTTCGACAAGTACGACATCTGCATCACCGGCGCAGCCATGAAGTTCTACCAGGCCCACCCCTCCTGGAACGACCTCGTGCAGAACACCTGGGTGTACGCGCGCGTCTCGCCCGCACAGAAGGAGTTCATCCTCACCTCGCTCAAGAGCCTCGGGTACGTGACGCTGATGGCGGGCGACGGCACGAACGACGTGGGCGCGCTGAAGCAGGCGCACATCGGCGTCGCGCTGCTGGACGGCACGGAGGAGGACCTGAAGAAGATCGCGGAGCACCAGCGCAACGAGCGCGTGAAGAAGGTGTACGAGAGCCAGCTGAAGATCTCTGCGCGCTTCGGTCAGGTGCCGCCGCCAGTCCCGCCGGTCATCGCGCACTTGTACCCGGAGGTCGTCGAGGCGCAGAAGAAGGCCGCCGCGGACCAGCAGAACGCGAAGAAGAAGAACCCGATGGAGAAGGTGCGTTCAGTCTACGTTGTTGTAAGACATGATTTTGACAGGGGGTGCAGTTCGATATCGCGACGATTACGGACAAGTTGGCGGAGATGGACGGCGAGGACGAGGTGCCGAAAATCAAGCTCGGCGACGCGTCCTGCGCAGCGCCGTTCACGTCGAAGTTGTCCAACGTCAGCGCAAGTGCGTAGTTCCAGTTGACCTGATGCAAGCCAGCGCTGACGTGTTCGTGTAGTTACGCACATCATCCGCCAGGGCCGCTGCACGCTGGTGGCGACGATCCAGATGTACAAGATCCTCGCGCTCAACTGCCTGATCACTGCGTACAGTCTGAGCGTGCAGTACCTCGATGGGATCAAGTTTGGCGACTACCAGGTCACAATTACGGGCATGCTCATGTCGGTCTGCTTCCTCTGCATCTCGCGGGCCAAGGTCAGTCGCTCTCTCATCTACCCACATCTTCTATCGCTCACATCCACTCTACAGCCCGTGGAAAAGCTCTCCAGGGAACGCCCACTCGGGAACATCTTCAACTTCTACGTGCTGCTCTCTGTCCTCCTGCAGTTCGCGCTGCACATCGCGACGCTCGTGTACATCACGCAGCTCACGCACGTGTACGAGTCGCGCGGCGCGATCGACCTCGAGGCGAAGTTCGAGCCGAACCTGCTGAACACAGCCATTTACCTTCTCGGGCTCTCGCAGCAGGTGTCCACATTCGCGATCAACTTTCAGGGACGGCCGTTCCGCGAGGGCATCCGCGAGAACTCGGCGCTGTACTACGGGCTGGTCGGCGCGAGCGCGGTCGCGTTCTCAGGCGCGACGGACCTCATGCCCGAGCTCAACCGCTGGCTGCAGATCGTCGAGATGCAGGACTCGGTGAGCCTTCCCATCTGGGTATGAAGACGCTAGGACCAGTGCTGACTAGTTGGGTTTGCAGTTCAAGTTCCGCCTGACCGCCTCGATGGTCATCGACTTTGCGGGGTGCTGGATCATCGAGAAGGTGTGCAAGGCGCTGTTCGCGAACCTGGAGCCGAAGCCGATGGTCACGCGTGGGCGCGAGCGGAGGGAGAAGCGGCGGGCGGAGGAGGCGTTGGCCAAGAAGACGGAGTGAGATGGATATTGTGTGCCCGTTGCTCTCGTTGTGTTGCATACTGTAATGTCTTGTCAAGTAGATTACGATCCTGCCAATACACCCCACTAGATGAGGTTAACCGAAGCATGACCAGGCTCACCGTTGAGCGGAAGAGCGATGAACTTGGACAATTGCCTGATACGGACAAAAGTGTGGGCGTCTATCTAATCCGGGGGACAATGGGGGAAATGGGAAATGAGTGGCGTGCAGCGCTTCACAGGTCTGTTCACGACCACCACCATCCCTCTCTCCGTTCTCGATTGCCCTCGATGTCGGAGCCTCGCTACTCGACGGGCATGCCCTCGGGTTCGTCCCACAAACGAACTTTCGATGCTATAAACCCCGACCCCGAAACAGACACTCAACATGCAGGCCGCAGCCGCAGGGACTCTCCCGTACCTTCCTCGAGCAGGGAGGAGGCCAACCGTGAGCGGAACAAGCGGGCTCGCAACGACAGCGACTCTTCATATACCAGCGAGCTCGACGACATCCTTGCTGCTGATCCGTTATCACCCTCCAGCAGCGGAGGCAGCAACTCCAGCTACCACTCCGCTCAGTCCACACTCCCCACCGCCGCTTCTCCTACCCTGCTTGACGAGAGCGAGGAAGACATGCACATGCTCATCGACCCTGCAGTCCCCGAGAGCCATACTCGCCCCACTTCTCCTATTGACGACCGGCCCACGTACTTCGAGTTGTTTCCCGGCCCACCGCGGCAGAGCCAGCCTGTAGCGCCTCAGCCAGGGCCGTACGAAGACATAGCGAGGTCTCTTGAACGGGCGAGTGCTTTTGATCGCGAGATAGCCCCCTTGCGTTCCTCGCCTGCCGTCCTTCCCACATCCTCTGCGCAAGGCGCCGGCCCGCTCCCTCCGGTCCGACTTCCACCTGGCCTGGACGACTTCTTTCCTGACCCTTACAGCACGCGAGACGACCCATTGAGCACTCGGGCGGAGGGCTTTGGTATGTTTGATGGTTCGTGGCTACCTTTCGAGCGGGACAACGGTTCGTGCTCTACTCCTACAGCGTGATGTGATTTGTTCAGAAGTTGTATTGCCTAGATGGTCCGGCGCTGCGGCATCGCCGCGCTGAGACCACGCCGTCTGCCCTCGACGCAAATAGCAATGGTCCATCTGGCTCGCGCAGACCTGGCGACGCTGAGGCGACCACACGGCCGCGTTCCCCACCTAGCCGATTCCTGGATCTAGACGGTACCCCTCTGACGAATGACCCGTGGTGGCGGCGTACCAGTGAGACGTCGCGGGCACGACGTCTCTTCACCAACTATCCCACCGCTTTCCCGTCCCCAGAACCAGATGCCCCTGGCAATGAACGACTAGGTCGATGGCCACGAGCTGCCGAATCTGGGAGCAGACCAGAAAATCTCCGACGAGAAGATCGGTTCTCCGAAGAGCCGTACTTCAGCCCTTATGGATTCCACATGAACCTGCTTGATGTAGTGAACATGCCGCCCAACCGTGACAGAGATGCAGCCACACAGTCATCTACGCGCTCTCCTCGGGTGTCTCCTTCATTTACGCCGCGACGGTTTTCAGATGGGTTGGAGGCTAGGACCATGGGTTCGCCCAGCAGCGTAGCCCGCACCACGCCTCAACCTATACAACCTCGTCCCTCACCCAGGATGTCGGTAAGGACTCCCCGGGATGTGCGCTCTGCACTTGATGACTTCGACAGCACCATGGAGCGTCGGTCGGACTACGTTGATCGCACGTTGCGGGAGGTCGAAGCGCATCGTCGACGCATCGCCGAGTTCCTCGCCGAGCCACTACCGCCTTTTCCTCCATACCCTGCTCCTTCAACGGCCGCAGCATCTCCACTGCCTACGAGCTCGTACTCCACGCTTCGGCATGCGCTAGACGATAATGTCTCAGCAGCAGCAGCAGCCGTCCGTCGTGCGCCCCCGCCGGTCCCAGAACCTACCCATGTCCGCGATTCTCTTACGCGCGAGCGCATCACCAGGCGCTTAGACGACGCTGCTCTGCTGGACGACTATTATGCCGACTTCTCGGAGTGGGACATGGCACAGCCTATCTCACCGAGCGCGTTCGGTCTGAACGCGCGTCGGCGAGGCCCCTATCGCATGCGAACCGTCGACGAGATGCGGAGTATGGGATCGAACTCCGTGCAGCCTCCAAGACCTGCGCGAGAGTCGCCTCCGCCCGCTGTAGACGTGGACGAGACCCTTCTGGACTACATACCATCGTATCTGGAGTTTAACAGTCGTGCTCGAGCGCAGGACCTCAGTGGCTTACGCCACCGTGCTCGTCCCCGTTCTCCATCTCCAGTGCAGCCCTCACCACCGCGCGTGCCGGAACCGAGGTTGTCGACTTGGACACCTCTAACAGGGATGATAGAAGAACACAACCAGGATTGGCTGTGGCACCACGATTCCTCGAATCCTGGCCTCGGCCACTATTATCCCTCACGCACTCCAGAGGATGACGCGATGCTGCAATCGTTCACGGAACGTTCCACGCAGCCAAGTCGCCGGACTGACGTCGAACTCAATACTATCACCAACAATGCTGCCCGTCCCGCAGAGGACACCTCGCGGCAGCCTCGCTCCGTCAATATCGATCTTGACGCCTTCCGCGATGGGCCCTTCCGTGCTACGTTGGCTCGATCGGTTGCTCTGCAGCATCGTTCCGCCACGGACCGTCCGGAGCCATCAGTGACCCGCACCGAGAGGAGAGAGGCCCCAGAGGCTCCAGCCACATCCCCTCTTCCCAACCCGTGGGTCAGGCGCAATGCCAGAGTGGAGGACGAGATCGCCACAGCCGTTTACAGGACGCGGCACATGCACACGGAGGCCACCCCCGAGCCGAGCGACCCGTGGACGTACGAGGCCATTCACCGTCGGATGAGGCAACGCCAGGCCGATACGCGCGCGGAGACCGGTTCGATCCGCGCTCGCAGTCCACTAGGCAACGAGACCCACCGTGCTCGTCCGCCCATGGAACCGGCCCCCCTGGATTACAGACAGGCTATGTCCACCCCTATGTACCCGGCCCGCCACCGCCCAACCGTACAGGAGGAAGTCCAACGGCGCCTGCGCCAGCGCACTCTACTAGACCGCGAGCACGCATCGAACCACGCTTACCCTCCCTCAGAGGACTCGTCCTCCCGCACGTCAGCACGTATAGAGCGCGTGCAGCGACAGCGCGAGCTCGTCCAGCGCATGATGGCACGAGACCGGAGAAGCGGCGAGGCTGCAGGGTCCGCTTCTGCCAGCGCGTCTTCTGCGCGCAGCGAAACGGAACCAGCGCGTGCTAGTGGCCAGCCATCAACGAGCAATCCGGCCGACGTGCATTCGTCAACATGGACCAGGCGGTACGCTCGTCTGGGCCAGGCGGCCGCGTTCAGGGATGGTCGGCCAGCTGAGGACCGCCCGGCGCCGCTGAACGGACGGTTTGCACGCCGCGGAACGTTTGGGCCGCACTTCCCGCCCGACATGGTCTGGGTGGATGTCCCGCCCGGCAGGCATTCTGCGTTCATGCGGAGGCGCAACTTTGGGGATTACGTTGTGAGTATCAGTTATGTCTCTCTCTATCCGTCAATGCTCACACGTCTGACCTTGCAGCGCGACGAGGATTTCGACGTCTCCTACGAAGGGCTGCTGTCACTCTCGTCCCTTCTGGGCGATGCGAAGCCTCGCGGGACTCCCGACGACATCATCGAGTCACTCCCGAGGGGAACGTATCGCGAATGGACACGACCAGGCGCCACCGAGGAGCGGTGCCCCATCTGTCTCGACGACGTACGTGATTCTCGCTCTCGCCTCTCCATTTCATCTCACCGAAACGCATTCAGTATCAACCAGACGACCCGTGCCTGCGCGTCTGCGGGTGCTCCCACTGGTTCCACGAGGGCTGTCTTCAGGTGCGTTGTCGCCCCTCCTTTCCCGCCACTCCCCGCAGACGCTCAAGTTCTGCTGTAGCAATGGCTCAAGACTGCGCGCACATGCCCCGTGTGCCGCGGGCGCGTCACCAGGCCACCACGTACTGAGGAGCCCCCAGCGCCCGTCGCAGGCCCGAGCGGGTCGAACGACCGCGACCGCGACGACGACTCAGACGCGGATGATCGCGCGGAGGAGCGACGGATGGCGGCGCGGCAATGGAATATGTTCCATCCGCCGTGGCGTCATGGCTGATTTGCGACTCGAGACAGGATGGATGCGCAGGCGATGTACGATGATATGAAGATGTTGGATTCACGCGCCCCGCGGGTTGGATACCTGGTGCTGTTCGCTGCTTGTACGTTGTGTATGTAGTGTTCTCGCGAGAGCTCACGGATGGATATGTAGTTTTGGGCTCGACGCCCTGATGTACGACGTGATTATGAACATGTTCTGGTTTTGGTTTCAATCCGCCCGGTTGCCTGACCAGGACATTTTTTCAATGGTACTCTGCAATGCCTCTTAGACACTGGCGACGTTAACAGGAAAGAGTTATGGTGCTGAGTTACATATATCCTGATATATCAAGACGTACTGTGCCACACCGTCCCGGATGTGGGGGACGCTAGAGAGTCCAAGCACATTGTACGTTCACCCTGTCCGACTCGTTCCCTCGTCATCAACGATAGTAGCATGCTCCCTCCGAGTAGGAGTGCTGCATTTGTGTTCGATCTCATCTGTGAGTTTACGACTCTGCCGAAGGAGAAAGGGGCCAGGCCGGACGAGCATCAGTCACGCATCCTCGCGCAGGATTCAGGATGTAGTACACCATGAGAGCGGTAGAACATAAGCTGCTCTTTTCAGCCGTATACTTACCTATTAACGCTTGACCGAATCGACCATCCAGAGTGCAAGTCGAAATGAGATGATAACACAACAAGCCAACAACGTACATTCCACCATTCCAAGACTTCTAGGCGCTGCTTCACACAGTACTCTCGTGATCTCGTGATTCGTCAATGCAACCGCTCGCAAACCACCCCGCGCGGCCGCAGCCCCGGCTATGCACGCGGTCGCTAGGCGTTGGCGTACTTCTCGGTCCACTCGCGGCTGACGCGCTGCGCGTCGACCTCGTTCTCCTTGTAGTGCTTCGCGACGTCCGTCGCGAGGGGGTCGTCCGGGTTCGGTGCGCTGAGGAGCGCCTGGACGGAGAGCAGGACGGTGCGGATCTGGAGCGCGGGCGACCACTTGTCTGCGGGGAATGGTCAGCCTGGATCGTTCAAAGAAAACGGTCTCTGAGGTTCAGAAGTGCATGGTAGCGGTATGAGGGGGAGGACTGAAAGAGGGTGGATGGGGTGGATTGATGTATTGCTGCGTATTGCCCTTCCGGGTACAGTGACCGGGTCAAAGGCGAGAGACGCACCTTTCAGGATATCCAGACAGATACGGCCAAGCTTGTCTGCACACATACAAGGCGTATCAGCCAACCAGTCCAAATGCAAGTGACAAAGGGCGGCGCACCGATATTAGGGTGGTAGATCTTGGTCAGGAAGCGAACCTTCGGAGGGCTCATGGGGTATTCTTCTGGCAGGAACAGCTCCAACCTAAACACTCCATCTACAGCAACGTAAAACGCAGATTACGTTTCGAGGTCAGAACATTGGGCGGGCGTAGGTTGGAGATAGACCGAAGACGCACTCTGGAAGGGGCTCCCATCGGGTCCTTGGATCGTGACATCGAAGTATCGGAGGTTGTCGTCATGCGGCGACGCAGTGATTCCAGGCGCGGGATCCGCTACGAGCCGTTCTGTCTCCTGCTCGGACGGCACCCAGTAGAGAGCAAGCCATCGCGCCGTGAGCGAAGTTGGTCGTGTGGCCGGCAGAGAGCACGACGCACCTTGATGATTCGCTATCCAGCGAGAACAGCACAGTTTCCAGGTGAGCAGCTGTAGCATCCGAGAGAGCAAGACGAGCTAGGTACCTTGGGGAGAGACATGTCTGCGGGCGGTGGCGGTGGAGTGGTTGCAGGTGAAAGAGGCTGAGAGAGCCAATCTCAATCTCGCCTATGACCCACGCGCGTCCAAATCCGGCAATTCACCCATCCGGGCCGCAGACCACGCGGCTGCAAGCGCCGAAACGCCGCGGAACGCGTTTGTGGCTGCAGCTGCGGGTGTGCTCCTGACCACCACCTACGCGTCTGGCCGTATATAAAGGGTAAAGGTCATCGAGTCCAACTAACGTTACGGAAGAACCGTATTCCTGTTCACGATGTCCGAAAACGCCGCCGCCAACGCCCAAGTACGTCGCTGTCTCAGCTTTCCTAGGACGCCTCTACATGTCCTATTGTTCACTCTTTTCATGCTCTTTCACCACCAGGCAGGCGATAACGACAAGGTGAACGAATGGGTCCGACTCACGAGCACAGACGGCTACGAGTTCCTCGTCAAGCGCAAAGTCGCGGCGTGCAGTGGCACCCTCCGGAATTCGCTCAGCGCCGAGAGTCAGTCTCTCTTCCATCTCAGGAACATGCATGACTGACACGGATATAGGCAGCTTCTCCGAGGCCTTGTCAAATACAGCCCATACCAACGAACGGTAAGCTCCGCCCGTCGGCGTATCCTAATCGCCGTCCCCTCTCCTCCCTAGACCCTGACCCGTGCCTGTCCCCGCACTCCAGAGCTGTCATCGTCGAGAAGCTGTGCGAGTACCTGTCTTACAAGTCTCTCTACGAGAGCGCGAAGAAGAACGAGGAGATCCCCGACTTTCAGGAACGCGTCTACCCGGAGATTTCCCTCGAGCTGTAAGCACCTATCCTCGTCGCTGCGTGCCTCGTGCCCGAGTACTGACTACGCCTCGAGGCTCGTCGCTGCGGATTATTACGATGGTCTGTGTCGTACTTCGCGTTTCATCGTATCGCAGCTGACGGCTTCTGCACAGCGTGATACGCCGCTGCCTGTCAGTGTGGACCCACTCGCGCCGCTGAGCCACTGTTCCGTAACTCATTTTACGTAGAACTGAAAGTCTGAGTCTATCACAATTCCCAACACTTGGTGTGATGGTACCTAGACCCTGAAATGTCTATGTCTGTATCGTTTCGCCGGTCCGAGCGGGTTAGATAAGTCATCTGGGACCGCGGCTAACCGCACATATGTGGATTACAGAAATATCCCTTGTGTAGCCACCGCATCACCCTAACTGAGTCTGCAAGATATTAAAGTCTACGGCTGTTCCTTACAGGTGATCGTGAGGCTTCGTACAGTCTGGCGTTCGGTGCCAGTGCAGATACTTACATTCCGCGTGACGCTGTGTCACATTCTACTCAACGCCGTGACCGCTCTGTCCCCAGATTGCCCGATTGCCGTGGCCGTAATTGCCTGACGCTATTGCTCAATCTTTGAAGCATCCCCGCGGTCAATATCATGAAACACACATCCATGAGCCTGGATGAGCAATGAGAAATAGCATGATAAACAATGACACGCATGTGGTACAACAACAACGACACAACAACATCCTGGTGGGGTATACACCACACATCCATCCATTCCCTCACGGCGCAGTCTCGAACCGCTTCAACGCCTTCGGCCTCGACGACTTCTTCCCCCTCGCGATCCGATCCGCCAGTCTCTCCACCATCCCGCCATCGCCCAGCCCCTCCTCCTCCAACGCCCTCTTAATCAGCTCCTCCATATTCCTCCTATTATCCGGGGGCGCCTCCTCCCCGACGTGCCCCTGCCCGCCACTGGCGAGCGCGAGCCCGGGCATGCGCATGCTCGGCACGGGCACGAGCGGCATCGAGCCCGACGCCGCGTAGTCGAACTGCGGCATGCGCTCGTTCGCGATGTCGGACGCGCGCGCGTCGCTGAACGTGCGTATCATGCGCCGCATGTTCGTGCCCGCGCCCAAAGCGTCCGGCGCGCCGCCCGTGGGGTGGAACCCGCCGGGCCATGCGGTGGGTGTGCCGGTGCCCGAGGGGAGGCCGCCGGGCATTGGGGCGGGCGTGAGCTCCGTCGCGTTCTCCGACTCCTCTCTGTTAGGTTATCATCAGCGAGTGAGATGGAATACGCAAGACAGGAATACGAACCGGAGGAGCTGGAAGATACGCTGCATACGCCCTACAGCCAAGATCTTGTTCTTGATCTCCTGCCTGCGCGCCGAGATCTCGTTCGGCGTGAGCGCAAGGTCCGCGACCGTGCGCGTATCGTCGCTGTCGGAATCGCTGTCGAGCGCACGCGAGCGCTCCGCGTCGTCCTCCTCGCTCGACGCGCTCTCGAGCTCCTGGTCCGAGCACACCGCGAGGATCGCGAGCAGCATCTCCGTGATCTTCTCGCCCACGAACGGCAGCGACCACGTGAACGCGTCCATGAAGTTCGGCAGCCAGTACGGGTGCGACGTCGCGTTGTACTGCCTGCAGAGATGCCGCGCTCAGCGTGACGATCGCGGGGGCGTTAGTGCGGGCGGGACACGCACCTGATGGTGATGTTCTTGTTCTTGTACTTGATCACGGCGCCGCGATTGTGGTACACGTCCAAGTAGTTCGGCGCGCTGAAGATCGTGATCACCGACGGGAATTTCTTCGTCGGTGTCTTGCGATGCATCGTATATCCCGCGTCCTGAGCCTCGTGGCCGCGGAATATACCCAGTAGCTGATTGCGTTCCAAGAACTTGCACGCCGCCTCGTATCTGCATATCCCGAGACATGTCAGCAAGTGGACGCGAAATGCAGGGAGTAGCTCTTGATAGGACTTACGTAAAGTAATAGCTACAGCCTCGAGTGTGGTTATCAATGAAGGGAACCCCGAGTGGCAACCCGTGTGGATTGTCGTATGTGGGTTCCGTCTATGAGGAAGAACCCCCGATGAACACGCGTATCCATCGAAGCTTGGAGTCTGGAGCGTACCTCATGTCCGAAGTTTGGGATCGGATCGGCCCAGAGTAGGTCGCACAGTAGCCCCTTGGAAGCAGGCTCCTCAAAACGGTTCATCTGTCGGAGGGGCGTAGGTTGTGTCAAAATGCGCGCAGCCAGGTACAGGGCCTGGGTTACGTACGCGCTCAAGATCCTTCAGCGTATCGAGCTCCGGGGAGATCCCGCCGTGCACGCAGAAGAACTTTCCGTCCACGAGCGCTGTTACGGGGAGCGCCTGGAAGGACCGGATACACGCATCGTATATCGCCGGCGAGTATTTGTGTAGACCTGTATGCTGTGTGAGCAGATACGTGCAAGCAGAACAAGCCGAGCTCACTGACATTCTCGTTTGAATGTAAAGTATTCCGTTAGGTGCCTGCACTCATGGTTTCCACGGAGCAGGAATAGTCGTCTGGGGTAACATAGTTTGAGAGCATAGAGATAGAGGAGGCACTTGAAAAGTGAAGCCATTAATCATGCGTTTTTCAAAGACAGGGCCTGGAAACCAGCACAGGACCAGCACAAAGCCACTGGATAAGTTCCAGTTTCCCGAGCAGAGTGCGCAGAGATCGGAAAGGCGTTACGTATCTATAGTTGAGATACAAGCGACGGATAGACCGCGTCCAAGCGATGCGCTTAAGGAACGCGATGCCGCGAAAGCCGTTTGCTCACCTCGATTCCAAAACAGCCTCGATCGACGTAATCTCCCAAGAACAAGTAGTTATTCTCGTCGAAGGTGCCGCCGATTTCAAATACTTTCATGAGGTCATACTGTAGGACGTCATCGAAGGTTAGGGTAGAGGAGAAGACTAGGACATACATACTGCCCGTGTATGTCTCCGCAGACTGTGGGATGGGGTGGTCGCGTGAGGCGCAGACAGAACATGAAGTAGACGGAGCACGGACCTATAACGGGGCCTGGCACTTGGAGCATGTTCGGTTCTCGACTCATGAGATCCGTAGTTTGGTCCAGGATGAACATGGCTTGCTCGTGGGATAGGCGACCTTCGCGAAAGAAGTGTTGCCTCAGGTACTCGACATTGGGGCGATCGCGACCGGTATGCGCATCGCGCACGTAGAAGTCGTCATCTGGTGGGATGTGCGCGGCCGGCGCAGGGACCTGTATAGCTCGTGAGGGTGAGATGGGTGCACAGTGAGTGCAAAGAGTGCAGAAAGACGTACGCCGGGCGCCTGGCGGTCCTGTAAGTTCCTGGTCGGAGACGGAGGACGATGATTGGGGATGACTACTGACTGTTTGGCCTGGATGTGGTGGAAAGCGTTTGAGTAGTACCCGTCGTCTCCCGGCATGCGTGCCATGGCTGGCCGGTGTGCGAGGGGGTTCGAGGAGAGGCGGGGACGAGGAGATGGGGGCGAGAGTGGAGAGCAACCGCAAGCGCGCTTGCCTCTCAGCGATCCGAGTCTTCTCTCCCACGTGAGCACTAGCCGCCCATTGCCTCCGTGTCGGTCGGGGGCCGCCCACGCCTCTCTCTCCGTCCCCCTCCATCTCGCCCCGCCCATCCGGTCTGGTGCTCGGACAGTTGACCCAAGCTGCGGCCCACAATACGAAGCATCCCGTAAAATGACTATACTCCAGAGTCCAGATATCCGTGTAGGTCGCGACTCACTCCATACTCCCCGGCTCGACTCGCACAGCAGAGCTCTCGGCCCACTCGAAGGTGTGTCAAGAAATCCGACCCACATCGCTTACTGTTGCTCTGGACTGCTCCGATCATCACCAGTACTCAGGTATTACCGCTGCTCATGACGCTGTAACTGTGGTAATACGATACGGTGAGCTCAATGTAAGTACCAGAACCGAATAATCGCTTAACTTAGCTCACAATGAGTGCAAGACTGCTATTGTCCAGCTGACGCACGCGTATTCGCGCATCTGGGATCGTGATGATGATTCGAACATCAACTGTGGAGGTGCGAAGACGAGTGCGAGCTCACACGTCAAGCAGAGTGCAGAGACAAGTAGCACAAGCGGCGCGACGGCGATGGACGAAGCATGCGCCGTCTAATATATCCTTTTGAAGTTATCTGTAACGCCTTCGGTGATCCTGTTATACGCCATGACCGGGGTCTAGATGGCACGATCCTAGGACAGCTATCCTCGTCACTGGGCCCAGATGGACCACTGCCTCGCTTGGTGGCTTCTACGCAACGCAGCTTGTGTCTCCGCATGTTCCTATCTGGAGTGACTTCTCGTCCTGCTGCTTCGCTCCCGACTCTGATAGAACGTATGGTGTCTTTGGCTTCCAAAGTCAGTGCTTGCACTCCGGTGATCGCTCTACCGGACGCTTATAATGCTCGAACGACCGCCAGTAACCACCAGCGACTTCCTCCCGCAGATCAGCCTTCTGATACACAACCCAGAACGCGATGTACCCCTTCTACCCAACCCCGTTCTTGGTCGGCTTCGTGCTGACGGCCGAAGCGCTGGCACTCCCACTTGCTTCTCCTGCTCTCGAAGAAGTTTACTCTGCGACTATGCCCCTGTCATCCATACCCACTTCGTCTGCCAGTACGAAGGAGATGCCCGACGATCCAGAGTACGTTATTCTGATAACGTCACCAGACAACGCTGACATTGTGAGCCGCCCCTTGCAGATCCGACACCATGTCATTTGACTTGCGTGGCATGCCTCTCGTCGCCAGTCCCGAGGACGCCGAAATGTCCGAACGGGCCTCAAGGCATCTTCCGAATCCTAGTACGATCCCTCTCCTCGGCCGTGGTGACGGTAAGCTCTCAATCAACCTAGCCGTCGATCCCACCTGATGACAGAATCCGCTGTCTAAGAAGATCCCTCCGCGAATTTGAGCAACGCGAGCACCGACTCGTGCCAAATCGCCGTGGGCCTTTTGCGAGAAGACTTCGCGGGACACGGACTACCACTCACAAGCCTGGTCATCGAATCGTCCACCTTACTACTGCTCGCCGGATATGTGCTCTACTTTCTATGTCGCACCAAGCTCCGGCGCCGGCCAATGGTCTATCTTTCCGCCGCTAATGTGAGCAACCTCCCTCTCTTCTCCTCACTCTCTCCGTCATCACACACGAGCGAGTCACTAACGCACCCCTCAGACTCCCGTTTCTTTCACCTTCCCGCACCGGGAATCCATCTTCAAGCACACGCCGCCCACCGCAGCTCAACCCAGCATCGCGTCGCTCTCGAAGATCGACGAGGACTCCCTCCCGCCCACGCCCACCCAGTCCGCGCCCGGGTTCTACTCGCACCTGGCCGCGCTGTCTCCGCTGCGCGGACCGCCCAGCAGCCCCGCCCGCGCTGTGTCGCGCGCTGCGTCCTTCTGCACGCGCTCGGGATCAAGCTCTACTGCCTGCGAAGGCGGCAGCCTCGAGAAGAAGTCGAGCTTTCTTTCGCTGAAGGGTTGAGCTTACCCCGACTCGGCCGAGCAACTTCCAAATCATGCGTTTGCAAGATTTGACTGATCCATAACATTCATTTCGCATCACTTGCCCAAGCCCTCATATCTTCAAGGTCTATATCACTCAAACACGTACCGACCGTCCACTCATTTATTCTCACCGCTCTACTTACTGTACATATCACATTGTCCATACCTTTCGTCTAGTAGTCCGATTGTCTCGATGGTAGTACTTAGTACCTGTCTGCCCGTCGACCGTTGCGTGGCCATCGTTTCAACGAACCTATAGCATAGCCAGATTCGTTGTATACATATCTCGTTGATTCTCATCGAAAGCGTGTTGAATCTCGCTCGCCATCGCATCCAGATGTAAGACGTGAATGAATAGAAAGTATTGACATAAGGTGCATAATTCGTGCAGACGTACACTATCATAACGGCCAGTAAGGCCAAAGTCCAAACGAGCTAGAACATACGGCATAGGTAGTGAGAATCAAAAGTCCAGTGTTCCTGAAAAGATGACCCATGAGGAGGAGGCAGAGATGCGAGCTGCTGGACGACCTTTTGATGCTTGAAGTGAACTACATCCTGCAGTTCTCGACGTGGCGCCACAGCATGTCCGATCGGGCCACATGCCGGCCACACCCCTTCGGGCACCACGCGCCGCGCAGTGGGATGTGCTTCGTCTCGACGTGTCGCTGCAGCCCGATGAACTGCAGTTCGCAGTCGCAGTCGCCCCAGCGGCACACGACCCGGTCGAACCACTGCGCGGTCTTCGTCTTCGAGCTCCGGACCAGCTCCACCTCCACGGGGACCTGCTCGTCGGTTTCCTCCACCTTCGTGAGCTTCGCCATGTGCTCCTCGAGCGCATCCAGAATAGCAGGATCAAGCTCCGCGTCCTCCAGAGCATCGTCCTGGCGATCCATATCCAGTATCTCGCCCTCCTCCAGCTCGGGGGCATCATAGTCCTCGTCGATCTCTCTCTTGAGCGGAATCTCCACCTTTGCCATGCCCTTCCTTCCCCCATTCCCCTTATACGTCTTCACCTTCACCCCGACGCGCACCGGGCGCCCGCTGTTGTGTTCCTCCTTGATGTGGTCCCAGATGAAGCGGGCGTCCTTGACGTTTGTTCCGCACCCATCCCAGTAGCAGATGCGGGACCCAACGGGCGGCGGGGCCGGGCGCTGCCCGCGTTTCTTGTGCGGGGTCGTCTTCGCCCACGGGGACTCGTGCGCGGGGCGCGAGGGCGCGGCTTTCTTCGGAGGGGGCAGAGGTGCGGCTTTGGTCGCGGGCTTGGTCTTGGGACGCGGCTTGCGCATGTGCATCTGGGTGAACGGGTTCCGAGGGTCGAACGGGCGCTGGTGCTGGATCTGGGGCTTTGACAGGTCTTTGGGCGTGGGCGGGGTGGTAGGCAGGGGCGTGGTCCGGGAAGAAGGCAGAGGCAGAGGCGTAGATGGTGTCTCGACAGTCGGGATGCTCGCCTTCCGTCCATCATAGATGGGCGGCATGGAGGTGTCCCTCTTCGAAGCGGCGACCTTGGCGGGTGTCATTTGCAACTCGAGTGCGTGAAGAAGCTTGAGCGGCACCTCGGGAGACGAGGGTATCTCTGGTGCGGGCTCCTCGTCCTCCGATTCCGGCTCGAAGCTGGATTCACTGTGGCCACAAAGGATGATTAGACGCTAGCCACCGCGTGTGGCTATACGACACTCACCGATCACAAGTTGCCTGTTTCTTTTTCGTCGACTCGGGCTGCATAAGACGGGCCTTCGGGGGGCTAGGATAGCACGCGCCTGTAGCGATGGTGGGCGTTTGAACGTCGGTAGAGGTCGGCAGAGCAGTCATGTTGAGTGAAGTAGCGAGTAAGTTGCGCGCAGCGGTGGCGATGAAATATCGAGTTTCAGTGGCGTGGTTGTGCAGGATACTTCGAGGTTTGTTAGAAGCAAAGATGCTTTGTAACTGTGAAGAGGTGAGGTTTATATACTCCCGCATGGATAATGGACACGTTGATCGTGGCTTAGCCAGCCTGGCGTGGCTTAGACCTCAGGAGCCCACGCCCTGGCAGCGCAGTCCAAGCGCTTTGCCAATGAGCCACTGAGACTTGTTCCGCAGGGCTAATGCGGGGCGGGGATAAAGGCGCACTATTGAGCTCATGGCCAGCCCATGCGCGCCAGCGTCTTGTCTCATTGTGCTGCCGATGTTCGCTGGGAGCTTTGCTTGCGGGGAGCCATTTGGCTAAGACATTCATGCACGGCCGCGTACCCACCCCGGGCGGGGCTTGGACAGATGATGGCGGTTGGGGTTGCTGGCCAAGAACAAAGACCCGGACGGGCTGTAGAACATGTCGATTTAAGTGTGGTATGTTACCTTGTACAAAGCATAAAATAACAAACAGGAAAGCATCATACCGAGTATACAGACGAGAAACACAGACGAGAACAAACAGCGAGGACCAGCGCTGGAAAACCTACACTGAAAGCAGAACTGACGGGCGGTCAGAATCATCACCTAGTTGGAGTTCAATCAAGAGCACTCACCTTTAACGATACGCCAGAACATCGGCATGCTCCTCAGCTTGATGCTCCTTGAGCTCGTCCCGTCCATCGAAAAATTCATCGCACATGTCGCAGAAAGGGAGGTCTTTCACGAAATGGCTCTTCCGCAAGTGTGCCTCCATCAACGCGTGCGTGTTCTCGCGTATTTCGCACCCCGGCCATTTGCATTTCCACCACCCGCCGTTCTTGACACCCTGGCGCGTCAAATGATGTACATATTCATTCATATGACCTTGCCACAGCACCCGCGGGATGACCTGGTGGCAGCCGTCCCAATGGCACCGCACGTTGTGCGGGTCTTCAACATCGAGCTCGCCTAGGTGGATAGCGAACGTCTTGACAGTTGTGGGCTTGCTGGAAGCTGCTCGCGGCCGCTTGGCGCATGCCTTGACGGGCGAGGGTGGCCTCTGTGCCGGAGTAGGCGCGGGGGGAGCGACGGCTGGGGGATGCCGGATGGGCTCAAACGAGGCCTCCGTGTTCTCGTTCGCTGCGATAGCCTTCCCCTTCGCGCGCTTCTTGCGGGGAAGATCTTCTTGAAGATCGTCGTCGTAGGACGGCGTGCTGGGCGCCACACCCAGGATATCTGCGGTCTTGACCCCAATGCTGCCCGGGAGTAAATACTCTGGACACGGCCCAGAGAAACGATGCAACGCACGAGCCATGCCATGGAATCGACAACGTCCACTGGTTGGTAATGTCTTGCAGCTGCCTCTCATGATCGGCGAATTTTCTATACCCAACCGGGACAGTCAGATAATATGTCTCACAGCCGACATACAAACGACGTACCTCATGTAGTCATAATCCAGAGACGTCCGCGAGGGGCCTTCGGAGGTACCCGTCCAGGTACTGTGGGGCCGGTGCCACAAGGCAGCGAAGGTAAGTGATCGACGAGACAGTATAATGGCAAGACATACCTGCTCGGAAGGGTGGGCCCGAGAGACGAGCGCTCCACAGGGTATTCGAAAGTAAACGAACCAAAGTTCATAGCGATGGATGGACGCGGAGGGTTGAGATGACTTGAAGGAGGAGGAAATGGCAAGGACCACAGGGGGAGGGAAGTGAACGTTGACAGACGAGTACGCTGCAATAAATACGCCTCGCGCTTGGACAGACATCCCACGGTACGAAGCCGTGTGCAAAGAGTTGAAAGAACCGAAAGCGCCCAGGGCGGGGGGCCCGCCCCAGGACAATGCCGTCGCGAAGGTACGGTTGATGCGTTCCCAAAAACGGACCGCCAGGGCGGGCTCGCAACGTTGCCCCATTGACGAATGGATATCGGAGTTGGACAACGGGTCCCTTTGTACATCCAGCTGCGGATGCGTGACCTGGTCGGCGGAACTTGCGAGGGGGATTCTTGCCGGGCGGTGCACGGTCATGGTGTGGCTCTCTTCCCTACGCCTCTTAACGCATGAGCGAAGCTGAAGGGATAGGCGCAGAGGAACTGGCACTCTCCTGCCCCAGAAGATACAGCAGTCACTGAAGAGGTCCAGTGCGGAGGGTCGGAGCCATGCGAGCTCGTTTGATCGGTCAAGTTGCGATGAGGCTCCGTGGTGCGGAGATCAAGGTGACGGAACGCATGATCCAATGTGAGACGGTCTTTTTTGCCGCTCGTAGCGAACAATAGCGGCCCTGGGTGGATAGGGGCGCCGCGGGTGCAAACCCTCGTAGTCTGGGGCAAAGGATGCGTGAGTGGGCGTTTCGATAATTTCAAGGTCTGCGACGGAAGCCTACTCATCGCTCACGGCGTGAAACTCTGGCTGGATTGGCCGCGGCAGCGCATATTACGAGCTATCCAGAGTGACGAGTTCGGGCCAGCAGGAACATTGGGCCGACATCGCGAACGTCGGGGCCAAGTGCACCAACTCTCACCAACTCCGCAATCCAAACAACAATATTTGCCACGTGGCCGTTTATGTGTAGGCGCTTATCACCTTCCGCTGGTTCACCGTACCGCCACCACCAGCCGTAGCGTCAAGTTCCCGTTCCAGAAGATTCATTCACATGCTGTCGCCTAAGAGTACGTCCCTAATGCCTGCGTTCCGACATATTCGAGAGCAGATTCACCCTCCTAGGCTTTCACATAGGTAAATATTCGGTTTAGATTAACGACAACTGCCATAAACACCGTGATGCTACAGAGGATCTCGAAAACATAAGAACGTAACAGCATAGACATAGAGGCACCGCAGAAAAGTATGTACGCGAGATGATGATACACGAGGACGACGACGACCCGCGTCGAAATACACCCAACCAAGAACCCAATCCAACCGCCCGTCAGCCATCCAAGTCCCGCCGCTTCCCCTTCGCCGCCCCACACGACTTCTTCTCCACATGCCGGTTCCGCGAATCGCTCCTCGAGAACGCGTCCCCGCACGACTCACACACATGCACCCGCTTCAAGAAGTGCTTCGTCTTCAGGTGCCGCACCATGCTCGCATGGCTCCCCGTGTCCGAGCGGCACCCCGTAAATTGGCAGTGCCACCGCCCTGCGTGCCCGGGGCCTTGGGTGCGCAACCGGTGCGCACTGTCCATATGCGCCTGCCAGTGGACGCGCTCGATGAGCTCCTTGCAGCCGTTCCAGCGGCACCGCACGTGGCGCAGGCCGGGAATGGCGCGGTCGTCCGAGGGGGCGGTGTGCGCGGCGGGGGTGTAGGTAGAGTCGGCGTCCTCGGACTCGGGAGCGGAGCGAGGCCGCTTGCCGCGCGACTTTTGCGACGCGGGTAGTTGTGAGGTTGAGGCGGACGAAGGGGTGGGGGGAGCGACGTAGTAGTCGACGGGCGGGAATGCGTCGTCGATGTAGTCCTCGTCTTCCCAAACCTTTGTCTTCCTGCGCTTCGGGGCTGGGGGGTGGTTTTCGATATCGTCCTCAGGCAGCGGCACGCTGGGCGGCGCGAGGCCGAAGATATCCTTGGGGTTTACCCCAATCCTGTTGAATTCGCATGAGCGTTTCGTGGTAGCCACAATATCACGGGCGAGGACGTACGAGTTCGACCATGGAATCGGGAGGTTCCACTGGCTCTCTATTTCGCGCAAATAGTGTTGATTATGTGCGACCTTCCTATACGCGATTGAGAACGGTCAAATTTATATCGCATATATGGATGCAAAGACGACTTACTTCGTCAACACCTCGTCGCACGGCGGGTTGACATGTTCGTCTACCCCTAACTGTGGCCAGCTGCGAGGAAAATATGGTCAAGGTAAATTATCGGCGACGCTGGAACAAAGGGGAAACTCACCCATAAGGTGCGGTCGTACTAGGGCCAGCGTGGCTACCGTCGAAGGGGAATTCGAACGTAAAGGTCGGCGAGTAGAAGGTGTTCATGTCGACAGAGGGGGGGGAGAGCAAACGTAGGTGATAAGATGCGGATGTATGTAAATACGCTGAGCGAGTGCGGAGTGTGAGCGATGACAAGCGGGCACATCCAGATATATAGCCCACGCGTTTGAGCTCTGAGCGCACAATGCGGCGAAGGCTGCCTACGTGAAACGCGACGTGCCATGCCCAAAGACCTCAAAGCCCCGAACGCACTTAGACTCGCGGCTATTGTCCCCCGTCCGCTATGGCTGATGCGTCGCGCGAGGACAAAGCTACGGTCGGCTAGCCGCACGTCCAGCACCTTCCGCGGAGTGCGCCTGCCCAATACCCTCAACCCTCCGGCGCGGCGTCTGGGCTGGATATCTCGCCCCCCATCAACCGAAGCTTGAAGCTCGTGGGGGGCATGGCGTACCGTTTGTCAACACAATCCGGGATCCAGACAATGAGCGCCTTTGTGAGCCTCGGGGGAAGGGCAGCGGTCCCAGGTGCGTAGCGTTGGAACCGATCGAGCATGCTTGCCGAGCGACATACCGGGGCGGTGGCCTTGCGTGGCTATGTTTAGCCACTGCAGGGCCAAAACGACGGACAGCGTTTCCCCGCAGCCAGAGGGTACCGGCACACGGGCCTCGAGCTTGAAGACAAAGGAGCCTTTGTCGTAGCCGAGCCCCGAAGCCAATATACCTGAGGAATGTGTCTAGGCTGATGCAATAAGCAGGCTTGCGGTGGAAAACCTATGCTTCCAAATCTCCGACGACATGTGCCGACGGAGCGACTTAGGAGTTTCTCAACGCGAGTTTCGCTCGCGTGTTTGCCTGTGCCGACGGACGAGTTATCCTGGGCTGGTACCAGCATACATACCACCGAGGTGCTGTATATCGCGTAAGTATACACTCGTTTGTGAGAGGCAGGAAGACTCACCGTGTGCTGTGGCCAGACAGATATGCCAACGTCAAGTATGAAACTTGAACTTCTTGTGGCACCTGGCCGATGCTCGCAGCCACAACGCCACGGCTCATGGCCCCGTGCTATAACACGAGCACTTATGTGGAGACACCAGTGCTTCAGATACCGTAGATTCAAAGCTGCGAGGGTCAGAGCAGATGGACATTGATAACGTCAAAAACACAGTCAATCGTCGACTAAGTCACGGAATAAGATATTCGCCACGTGGCGGCGTTTGCCATCTGAGCGCTCCTCTGGCGCTTAACGGACTACGTACTGCCACCATCTGTGCTCTTGCTTGCTTCACTCAGCGGTCCTTTGCCGTGCTGCTTGCCGGAAATATAACCTTACTAGCTCCCTCGCAAAAGGTCACCTGCGAGAAACGTAAGGGACGACACACCTCGCTAGAATCGGCAACCGTCATCCCAAACGCCGCCATAACTTGTGCCGCGGCCTTTGAACGTACTACTCGGTTACACGGCCGCGGGGTTCACACACTCTACGCTTAACGTGGCCGTTCTCGTAAAGCGCGAAGGTGGTCGCGGTTAAGCTTGTGTACCCCGAAGAGGATGAGTTAGTGTATTATCAAGCCCTATTCAAGTTGTGAGCACCTCTAATCAGTGCCTCTTGGGTAGACTTAAGAACCTGTGCTTCGAACGTGCACACACTCGCGTTTTCATACGCGGTAAAGCAGTCGCGGCCGCTGCTCTATACCTTCTAAAGCCAAAATGTGCCATGTACGGGCGGTCTTCACTCAATGAGAGTCTCGATATCCAGGTCGAGTCCACCGCCAGTACACGGCTCCTCTCAACGATGAATCGATGACGCGTTGACGACCTCAACATACGCATATCCAATAACACCCTCCGCTCTCCCGGAACTTCAGGAAGCAATCCAGCAAGCCCCTGCACGCCGCATCTCACACCCGCATACCCAATCTCACCCATATACCTTCTCCCAGCATCCAGATGAACCCAGATGCAGCCCAAATCTCCCGCCCGCCCGCCACATCTCGCCCCCCGCCCCGGCCGGCGGCGCTCGCCCTCCCCTCCGCCTTCGAAATCGCCCGTTTCACACCCCACGCGTACGATAGCCGCCGGCCGACGCACGACGACGCTTCGCGGACGCGGATCCCGCGCGCCGCCACCTGATAGAGTGTGGCAGGTATATCTCTGGCGGGCATCGCGCGACGCCGCGCCGGGTTGCGCTTGTGGCTTCTTCGTGCCCGACTGGGCGTTCATGTTTTCGTCGTGGTGGCTGGGTCGTCGGACGGAGAAGAGGACTTCTACCAAAGCTTTGCTTCCCAACACCGCGCCTCGCGCTCTATACAGGTCCTCTCGCGGCCTGCTATGTACACGCATATGTACACCAGTACACGAACCCCGTCTCTCAACCAAAAATCCGAGTCCAGGGGCCCACTCCACGCACCGCCACAACCACCGCAATACATACACCCATCCCGCTCGCCGGACGCTAAAACACCCACGGGACGAGCCGCCACCTCACGCGCGCCGCCCACTCCTCCCACTGCGCGCCAAACACGCGATGCAGCTCCGCGTCCTCCGTGCCCACGCGCCGATTCGTGCTCCGCAGCGCATACACCACCTTCACCCCCCAGAACGCGACGAACACCCACGCCAGCCCTACACCCACCAGCCCGCCCATTCCTCCCCCCGTCCCTGCCTCCCCTCCTCTCACTGAATGCCAGAGTGCACGTAGGCTCGGATCGAGCCACGCCTCGCGCAGCCACGCGCTCGGGCTCAACATAACCGCGGACGCGCCCAGGAGCACCGCGTACACGCCCGCATAGCTCGGGTGGCGCACGCACGCGTACGGGCCGTCCGTCACGAGCGTGTGCGTCGGGGAGATCGTGAGCTCGAACGTGAAGAGCGTGCCGAGCGCGCGGAAGCACGCGAGCCGCAGCACCGCGCCGCCCACCGCCATTGCCGCGCCCAGGAGGAGGAACGCGTGCGGGGTCGTGAGCGCTGCTGATAGAGATACAGGGGATGAGGGCGGCGGCAGCGAGGATATTGATGAGGGGGGTTGTGAGGGGGGGAGGAAGGCGGAGGGGAGGAGGACGGACGCGAGGGGGCGCGTGAGGGGGTTCGGCGCGGCGAGGTGCAGCGTCGCGAGCGCGTCGCACAGGACGATCGCCCAGGTCAGCATCTGTCATGCATAGCAGCGTGTCAGCTCTCTCCCATTACACATGCCCCAGACAAAGTTAGCGACCGCACCCTTGCGCGGGGCCGTGCGCGGGGAACGCGGGACAAGAACAGAAGCGAAGAAGAGAAGGCAGGGGGGGTGGGAAGCCCGCGTGTGCGCGAGCCCAGAAAGGGGCTGCGGGAAGGAGAGAGCGAGACGCGCGACGAACCTTGCTGCAGAACGTGACATGGCGGATCGCGCGCTCGAACAGGGTGCGGTTGTCGATGCACGTTTTGGGCGCGGGCGGCGGGTTCGGGGGCGACAGCGCGCGGTGCACCGCGTACCCCGTCGCGAGCAGCGCGGCGATCTTGAGCAGCGGCAGGAGCAGCGCGGGGTGGTCCGTGGTCGTTGTCGCGAGCATGGTAGAGGCGAGAGGGATGGATATAGCAGCAGCAGCGCGTCGCCGCAGCTGATGTTCTGTGCCTGAGTTATTTTGCGAGGCGTGACGCGAGGCCGTAAAGTGTCGTTCGTCAGAGGAGCACGCGCGGCCGGGGGCGACGGTGGTGCAGGGGCTACGGCTCGCTGGGTGCGTGGATGCGGAGGGGGAAGAGAGACCGGGCGTGGCTCAGGACGGCTTGGTCAGGGGAGGGGAGAAATAGGCTCTGTGTGGGAGGGAAGGCCGTCCGCGATAGAGCGTGGTTTATATGGGCCGGGGGAAGCAGCATGCGTCCTTCTCGACGCGAACGCGCCTCTGCGTCTGCGCGGGCTGATTGGCCCCGCGGCCAATCGAACGCATCCGTTCAATTAACCCCCCTCCCCTTCTTCGCACTCTGCGCGTCGCGTGGCACATCGTGATATCCATATCCACGCCCATGTCCATATCCATATGCGGCGGCAGGCGCGGTGATTGGCAGCGGCGGCGCCGGCGGCGAAGGTGACTGCAAGGAGCGCGAAGCGCCGCGGGCGGGCTTCGACGGGCAGACGTATACGTACGCGTGCCGGGCCTGCTCCTGCTCGGATGCGCGGCCGCCCCAGGACAGGCAGCTCGCAGCCTGAACCGGGCTCGGCGCAGATGGCGCGGCGGATGCCTCCGCGTCTTTCCTTCTTCGACGTCCGCCGTCGCGAGGACGAGGGGAGAACACGCGGTGCCCGAGGAACCACAGAACGGCGAAGGCGTCGCTGCAGACACCGGCTACGCAAACTACTGATGGCACACTGAAGAGTGAGAGCGGGCGAGGGGCCGGTAGAGAGGCCGACGTCAGGACGCGTGCAGCCCTGCACGGCACGCTGCGCCTTCTCTCCCACCCAGCGACCTTGGCGTCGCACGGCTGTCTGCGCACGCACGCGATGGAATTCGAATCAATGCAGGCCTCTGATGCCTCTGAGGAGGAGGACACTGCGATTAGACGCGTCCCCGCCCAGATCCCATGGAGATCGCCCTCGGACGCCACAACGGACGCGCGATCGATCACCCTGCTTGTCTTCCTGCCTCGCCCCTCGCCTGTCCATATCTGGATACGCCCTTCCCTCACGGCTAGCCGCGCATCGTCCGTCGAGGCCCGTCGCGCTGCAGGTCCTCCGCTATCGACGTCCTTCACTCGCTCGTTCGCTGCTCGCAAAGCGGACGATCTCGCGCATCGCAAGCGAGAGACGTCTACACCCACTGCTCCTGATCTTCGCACATTCCGCGCCGAGCCGCCCGCCCGGTCTCTTTCCGTCGGCTAACGCTCCCCCTTCAATATTCAATTGCCCGCGCCCGAGGCCGCAGCTCGCCCGACTTACCTGTCCCGGCGCGCCCGTCCCGCGACCCTATTACCCTACCCTCCCATTCAGCTCCCTGCGCTTCCACGTCCAGGCATAACCTCCCACACACCCAGGCAGACTGCTCCCGTCGGCGAATTAGAGCTCTTCGCACACGTCGCCGCCCGCCCGTCCATCCATCCATCTGTCCACGGAGTGCCCCTCGGCGCGCCCGTGTGAGCGAACAGCACCCCGGCAATTTTCTCGCCTCGGGCGCAGTGGCGTGTCCCCGCCGGCCTCTTCTCGCTCTTCGCCTGCCAGGGCCCATCTCCGTCACCGTCACCATCTCTGCGTTCTGTTCTTGTTCATCTTGTTCATCACATCACCGTCCGCACGCGCGTCGGCCACTTGCTGTTCGCCCTTGAGCCATTGGACTGGAGCCAATGATAGTTACCGGTATGTCGCCGGCAACACAAACCATACTGCACCGCTCGCCGCCCACAATCACACATCATGGGGTCGCCTGCAGGGCCCGCGGGGTAATGAAGTCCGGTTGTTAGCCGCGAGCGTATCAAAAACACGGATACCCGCGACCTCGCCTCGCCTCGATCCGGCCATCAAGCAGAGTGCACAGGTTTGCGGACAAGCAGCAAATTGAAACCCGCGCGATGCACGCCGCAAACCCGCGGCCAGGAGACGACATTGACATGAGCCGCAGACGCGGACGCGCACAACGTACGCAACCTCATATACAGACGCGGACTGCCGAAATGCATAACGCCAGTGACAGACGGCCTCCGCGTGCAAGTAGGCCTTTGGGCGGGCTTCGCGCGTCCAGCCGACCCGGCACCCCAACCCTCCTCACCTCTCCCAAACATCTATCCGGAAACGCAACGCCCGCTCGCTCCTGATAATCACTGCTGGCCCCTGGAGTCCCCGGAGGCCGAGGCGCACCATTAGAGCACGCTTCGCACGGGGCCAATATCGCGATAGAGCACCCTTCGCCTTCGCCTTCCCCTGCGCCTTCCCCAACTGCGCCTTCGCCTTCCCTGCGGTCCGACACGTAACGGCGCGCCCGGGTCCACAGCGCCCCGCGGAAGCACGACAGCCTCCCAGAGCTGTTCATTGCGCGGTTTAGAGCTCGCGCGTCATTAACCGCGTTCCCACCCAGCCGCGCCCCAGCGTCGAAGGGTGCCGCGCACCGTGTAAGGCGTCCTGCCATTCCGGCGCAGGAAGGGTTCCTTTCTGCCTTCCACCGGGGAGCTCCCCGAGCGAGACGTTACGACGCTTACAGCAGCGGAGCATGTGCTGCGCGTACGCGGCGCAGCACCTCCCATCCCGGACGCCCCGTCCACATGGCAGCCGCGACGCTGACACTGACAGCGGACAAAGTGGCGAGGACCGCCGGGGAATGGATGCAGGGCCCGCGCGCGGCGGGAAAGCAGCGCGCGGAAGGTTTGCTCGCCTGCCAGCTGGGTCTGATGTGGAATATCAGACGGAGATGCTGCCGTACAAGTCGGGCAAGCCCGATGGTCGTGTTACTAGCTGTTCGGGGCGTTCCGAGGGAGAGGGGGTGCTGCGGCCCTCGCCAGTGACAGGTGCAGCATAGATGAGGGTAGTACACTCCTCTGAAGTGGATGAGACGATTCGCCTGGCCCGCGCCCGAGCTGCAAGACGTGAAGAAGACTGTTTTGCTTCCTGCAGGCCTCCCCTGATACCTCATACCGCACCGTTTCTGACGCATTCTTCATGCGCCCGAAGTACGTGAAGCTTGAAGTGCGAGATCGACCCCGGGTCCGCCAGTAGCGAAAATGGTCCACGTTAACGTGGACTGCGGTACCCGCGGCGCCGGGATTTGGTCGAGCGCCAACCACAGGAATTTGAGTCCAGCGTCCGCCACTGCACGCGTGTCTGAACGTGAATTCGATATGCTCCACCCCTACTGCGTCCCGGCGAGAGAATCAGGGCGCGGGCACCCGGCAAAAAACTGGAAGATCTAGTAGGGAAGACGCAGGGAGCCACATCCCCACCTTCAGTGCAAGACCCAATAAGGGTTGCTGACCTCGGCGGCCCTTAAGGTTGACCAGTTGACCTCAGTACCACGCTTCAGCGCCATCGCACGTCGAAGCCGCGGAGTGTCGCCGTCGCGCTCTACCCTCGCTCGACACAACCCGGCCTCCTCGCCGCCGGGCCACGACCCGCGACGCACCCCGCGAAGCAGCCGCCACCGCCGACCACGAGATCGCACCGCGGCGGCGCACGCGCATGATCTCGCACGTCATTCAGCCTCTGCACATCCAGATGACGAAGTGAAGACTCGGGACGGAGATTACACCTGCACATCGCAGCGGCGATGCCGCGAAGCCTGCAACCTAGAGCCATGGGGCAGGAAGCTTCAGGCGTCGCACCCGCTGGGACAGGCGGAATGGCACGATGTGGCAGCGTACGAGGCGGCCCGAGCCTAAGTGACACCCCGCGCGCCGCTGTGCGTCATGCACACGGCGATGCACGCACGACTCGAATATCCCTCGTAGCGGACATCGACGTGCGACGCTCATCTCCGCGTGTGCCTCGTCCGCTCTCCGTCCCGAACCTGCGTCAGATTGACAACGCTCAGATACCCTTGGCCGAAGAGACTGGCGAAGCGCACAGCGCTCCGCTGGATGCACGCCACGCCGAAAGCGGGAGAGGATGATCGGCGGGCGGCGCCACACGCCACGAAGGCGCCACAGTGGGTGGCAGGCCCCGAGCGCGGGCGTTGTGGCGCATCAGGAAGCGCGCTGAAACGGGGAAGACACCGCACTCCACAACGAACGTCCGGGTACTGGGCTCGGGTCCCTGTGCGAGCGGATCAGGGCGCACTCCAGCTGCGCAGGCTTGGGTGCACGTCTATCGGTCCAGAGACGTGCGCTGCAGTGTCTGCCTCACTGCAGCGAGACCACGACGACTAGCAAGAGAGGTGATGTGTATATACCCCTCATGTATGCAAGTTGGGCTTACTTAGGTCATATGCAAATGCTCGTCATAATTAACGATTCCCCATTCCGGACAAATCGCCAATCTATCTCCCAATTAATCGTTCTCGAGGTAACGTAACTCCCCAACGGCCCAGCAGCATATGCGTACTCATTGAACGTTGACTACGCCCAGTGAGCACACGCGCATACCACTTGCGCGACCCGGTGTTCAAAGCACCGTACACGCGCCACAGCGCCATTGCATCACCAGCCCATCTCCGCCGGTCTTTGGCCTGCACTCCTTCTCCAGCAGCATCTCTCCGCGAAGCCACTCTCGCAGCCCCACCGCGGCCGTCCGCGCTCTTAACGGGAGCCCGTCCCACGTCCCTTCGCCAGCCTCTGCTTCCGCTTCCGGGCCAGAACGCATCTCCCGGCATCCTCGCAGCCAGCCCCAGTCCCAAAACGCCCCCGGGAACGCCACGAAGGGCACGGAAGAGGGGAAGAGGGGGTGCCACGAAGCCCGCGAACGCGCGGGTCGGGCGACAGACCGGCCCGAGCGCACGGGCTTCGCACGTCGAGGAATGGGCGCACGGTGACGAAGTCAATCAAGCGCGCCCCTAATGCGGGGCGAGAAGCGCAGGCTCAGCTCGCAGCGGGCCAAATAGCCACTGAGCTTGTTTTGTTTTCCCTCGTGTAAAGCCTCCGCGCGGCCGGTGATAGCGCATAGCGTAATGTGCACTGCAAGGACAGGACCCTTGGGCAGATCTGCACTAGCACGTCACGGCGTAGGAGCAACGCCTCTCCGCACGCGCTCCACGCCTCCGTTGTGGACGCTAACGCGTGCGGAGGGCGAGGGACGCAGACTGGACGCGCGGAACGCATGTGTCGCGCAGCCGACGTGCCGCAGGGCTCCCGTTCTCAGGGCCTGGGCCTGTGCGGGGGGAGACCGCGGCACCGCGCGGCCATACGAGGACATCCGCACATCCCGTGGCTGGGCCGTCTCAATGGGAGAAGGGAAGGTGCGCTGGCGCACTCACCTGTGCTTCGCGCTTCGCATGCAGACGCATATAGCGCTCCTTGGCCTCGTCCCCGGAGGCGTTTCATAGCTCGTCGCGTGAGAGGCGCAAGAGCGAACTCTGTGTCGGGGCGGGCAGCAGATGACCTGTGCGCGGACACGCGTGTCGTCAGGGGTGGCAGCGAGCTTGGAGAGGGGGCGATTGGGTTAGGAAGCAGATTGCGCCCGGGGATGCGTGCCTGATAGGGGTGATAGAGCTGAGGTCGCAGCGCTGTCTGCGACGTCGATGTCATCGAAGAAGCCCCAGTGCGGTTCAGGCTTCGCGCATATGAAACGCCGGGGCGTGCACCGACGCTAGAAGAACTGTAACTATAGCTTGTATTGAACACGCGGGGGGCGAGGCGTACCAACGTGCTCGGTGTTCAACGTTTGGAACGCGTCCATGGCGTGGACAGCAGTACTGGGAAGCGAAGTGAGATCGAGGCCGCGATAAATGAGGTAGCCGAGATTTTCGGACACGATGCTCAGGAGACCGTCTGCGAGATTGTGTACCTGCCTCAGTGATCTGACCGAGGACAGCAGGGAGACCATGCACGACGGGAGGCTGCCGTTGGAACGATCTGCGACGTGCACTGGCAATTCAGTTCAACCGAGCAGACGCTTCCCAGAAGCCTCATGGCGGATTACAGAGTTATAGACGTCCCGAGGGAGGGCTTCCCAACTAAAACGTTGCAGGCACAGGAGACACGAGGTAACTCTGCAAGGCAGGACTCATTCCGAAAGCCACGAACGTCTTGTTCGCCAGCCTGTACACGGAGCGGTACGGAACATTGCCTGACCTAACGAACATGTGCATGCAATGCGCGAACTCAAGATCGACCTCTTAGGTCTCAATACGTCATCCTAATCGGCTGTGTGCACAGAGATAGTAGGATTAGCAGTAGCGATCGCTAGAGGCGCAAACAGGCCATGGACTTCGATAGGGACCATGTCCCGTCTGAGAACTCCGCCGCGTCTGCCCTGGACCGAGGAAAAAACGAATACTCACATCGTGTATGAATATATGAACCCTCGCGTATCTTGTGGATGCCATGACGCGAGGCCTTCCCGAGAATGTGGTTTGGCCTGTTGAGGTACGCGAGCGCGGCAATGTCGCAAGACTTGTGTGCAACAAGCCAGAGACAGGGTGTCGCTCTAGTTCATGAAAATAATAAACCATTATTCACACCACCAAGCAATAGTACAAGCAAGATAGCCCGTCGGATAGCGCGGATTGAAACTGACAAGAGAGACGAAGGTGGTCGAGTCCCGAGATGTGGCTCAGTCCAAGTACGCAAGCGCGCAAGGCGTGGGAGGCGAATGACCACTCTCGGCTTCTGCCGGCTCGTCGTTGAGCGCCTAAACACGTACGCGCACTTCTCCTCGAACCCCCGCCGCATTACAGAATCCGAAAGTTTCAAACCATCTTCCCTAGAGGCGTTTCTTGTGTCGCAACGACTCGCATTCTGGTAGAAACAAGCAAAATTGGCTGACGGCTTAAAGGCTCTGATCATACAGCTAGAGTAAGCACAGTATTTCCGTCATAACTTGTACTGTTCGAACTACTTACGCTGCTCGGTTAGTGGCACTGTCTGACGACCTCCTCGCCAGACGTTCAGAAACGATGCTATTTTCCCCATTGGACAAGATTGGGGAAAAATTTATGCTCCGTGTGCGATGCGCATTGTTGTCATTGGCCACTTGGCCATCGTCTAAGTTCGCGTTAGTCCTTTTCAGTCCAATGCTTCGAGAGCTCGGAGAGCCGCTGATGTCTTCTAAGTGAGTTGAAATGGACACAGAATGGCCTTGGTATATGGCTGATCCATCTCATAGGCATCCACTCCGCTCGTTATCACTGCCAGCACGTAGTGCTCGTACGCGGGCTACTTGCTGTGCGGTCAATGGCTAGGCGTAAGCGTACTACGCTGTGTTGCACTCCCGGCAGCCCGCACGCGCATAGCGACCATTGCTTCCATGCGTCGGTGCCAGTGGTACCGCACGGTCCGAGGCGCGTGGCTTAGACGTCGCCCTTCACGCTTAGCCAGACTTGACCTCGCGGCATCGCCTTACTTGGTGCAACACTAAACGTACGCTCTTTGTTTGGCTCCTCGCGATTGTCCTGCCTTCCTTTAGCGCTCCTGGATATCCACTTGGCTATCCACAAGGAGGCTTAAAACTCCAGCAGCGGACGAGCCACAACGCTTGATCCCTGCACATTCGCGAGGTACTTCGCCAAATCCCCGTTACTTCACCCCGGCCTTCCCGCCCTCTCTTTCCCTCATTTTACACTTGGCCTCTGCTGCAATGGAAGGCGCATCGACCTCAGCCACCGCAAACACGGAACTTCAGGACCTCGCCGCCCTCCTTTGGGCGTCCAACGAGAAGGGCGACATCCACCTTCCGCCCTCCGAAGCCGGGGCACTCGCAAGATATCTTGGTCTTGAACGCATTCGTCAAGAAGTCTCCCAGGACGCTGAGTACGATTGTGCTCTACGCCGAGCCTCGCCGCATTGCTCACTAACCTACGTCCCAGGCTCGCGGCGGACATGCAGATGAAGGGCTTCGCCGCCGCGGCGCTCATGTTGGTTGCAGAAAAGGAACTCGCGGACAAGGCACTTGCTGAGCAGACCGCCAGACGGAACCCCAAACGCAAAGCGAAAAAGAACGCGAAACGGAACGCCAAAGCGGACGCTGACCGGGACACCAAGCCGCTCAGCACGGATATCCCCACAATCCAGGGGCTGCACCAAACCACGCTCGAGACCATCGCTTGCACCATGGCGGATATTCCTCTGTTGTGAGTGCCGCCTGCACTTCGGCCAGCTGCTGCACGGCACTGACGTCTTGTCTTGCAGGGACCCCACAGAAGAGCTGCCTGACTTGACTGATCCAGAGGTCGCGAAACGGTACGTACATGTCTTCGTCGTTATGGATTCGAAGCTCATTTCGTGTCATTCCGCCATAGCTACGCCATCTCTGCCTCCGACATCATAATGAGGCTGGTCTGTCAGCAGCAGCAGATGTAACAGCCTGTCTACGACGGAGCCCAACCGTACGCGTCAGGCCACGCGGGCGTCCTCGGAGAAATGAGCAACCTACATGTAACGCCAAGTCTATTTGCACTAATTTCGCCCTCATGCATCCCGCTCAATACTTGCGTTTAGCCACCACCTACGTAATCCCTCCCACCTGTCTAGTATAGCCCCCTCCCACATCGACCTAGACCTTTGTGACCACTGCATCCGTAGTGTGTCTGCTCAGTGTCTGCTTCCCATGCCATAGCAACTCAGACGATGTGTATTGAATATGCGCACAGGTAATGCTACTCGTCTTCGCAGGTACGGGATCTGTGGGCTTGGTCCGATATTCCCTGCGGCAGACTCTCTACGACGTAGAGGCGCTGTCGGCGGGATTCGCCCAGATAGTTATCCCATGCGATCGGGCTTCATTCCACATCAAGATGCCCCCAGTTATCTCGCGTACTCGGGGGGCACCTTACGTACTCCACGCGACTGAGGAATGTGATCCGAGATACTGCGGTAGAGGAGAACGTCGATCTCGGAAGTCGCATCGGCGCGCCCTCCAGACCTTGCCCTTGCCGAGGACGGGCGTCTAGGGAGAAGGTTCGTGCCAACGTTGACACTTCCTCCCCTCCCCTCCTCCCCCTTGCACCTGCTGCGGAGTGGATTCCATGTCGGTAAGTGTTTGTATAGATTTCTTTGGCTGTTCCTAACTCACCTTGACGACGACAGAGGGACAAAGAAAGGCGATGCCGGAAATTAACTCCGCGTCGCGGACCAGCAGCACTGCTGGCAGCATGGATCGATATGGACCTCCCCCTTCGGGCTCAACCCAATGAGGTTTGTCGGTCGGCGGCCATTGTATGTGCGCACCAGCGTATACCTGCTCACATGTGCGGAGGTAGGCCCGCTGCCAGGAGCCGAGGCCACAGACAATCGCTCGCCAGGGCACCTTCGTCTGGCGCACCAGATGCGGAAAATACTTCATGATTGGCTGGGCAAAGAACTTGCGCGCGTCTTATGCTCAGCGCCCTTGCTGCTCACGACGATCGACAAATTCGCGGGTCCCGCATCGGTTGAACCGCACCCCCCGCTGGCGCGGTCCAGCCCTATCGGTGAGCAGGAGAACCTGAAACCACCAGCACTAATGCCTTCCTAATTTGTACACAGATGAAACGCGGTTATACGTGGGGGGACAATGGGGAACCCGCCGTTCCGACTGTTCGGACTGCGGAGAAGTTGAACCGTCCACCGCCGTTTGTTCAGATCGCAATCAACTCTTCCGCCATGCGTAACCCCGCCCGCGCGCTTCATGGCTCTGTGTCTAAACGGAAGAACCAATCACTGCCCAGGGCAACCGGGAACCCAGACGACTCTGACGAAGGTCCGTGCCCTCGCCTCGCCTCGCTTGCCAGGATAGGGAATACGCTCTTGCCGTTTTGGTATTGGGCCATCGGTCCCTTCCTCTTTGTACACCGCAGGCCTTTCCGCCTGCGCTCACATGGCGTACGTGTCGCGCTCGCGTAATGGGTGAGTCCCTGGGGTGGGATTCTCGCTTTCCAGTGTGCAGTCGTCGTCGAGGGTATAAAACATAGGCCGTAGCGTTCCTCTCCTCCCCATATCTCCCTCTGCTCTCCATATCTCCCGCTGCACTCGTCACTCGCCACATCCCCAATATCTCCACCACGACCTTCAAAATGAGCTCTTCCATCCCGTCCATCACATACGACAACGACTTCGACGTCGCTGCCCTGTTGTTTGCCGTGGGGGCGCTCGACGTTCCCGGAATCGCCGTCGCTGCAGCCGACCTGGATCGACTGGGAAAATACCTCGGTACAACCGGGAAACTATACGCAATATGTGCACATGCGAAGTACGTCTCCATGCGCTGCTCATTGTGGGAGGGGGTTGTGGCTAACATGCATGCGTCCATCAGCGCACTCCTCGATCCCGCTCCGGATGCCCCGCTCGCACCTCCGGCGGAACCTTCATCGTCGGCTCCAGCGCCCGCCCTCCCCGTCCACGTCTCCGCCTTGCCCATCCCCGCCCTTCCCGTCCCCGCCTCCCCCGTTCCTGCCTCCCCCGCCCCGGCCCTCCCCCTCCCCGCCCCCTCCGCCCTGGCCTTCCCCAGCCCCAGCCCTTTTTCTGCGCTGCCCTTGCCCCCGGCGCAGTACATGCCGGCGTCGGGCGTGTGGGGACACCCGGCTCAGCCCACCGTGTTCCTGCCATGGCCACCGGTACCATGCCCCAGCCAATTCGCGCCCGCGCTCAACGCTCATCCTGTTGCGCGCTACTCCGCCGCGCCCCACCCTTACCACGCCGCCCGAACCCACACCCCTGCATATGCCCCCGCGACGACAGTCGCGCCAATTTCACACACGCTCGCTGCGACACAACCTGTCGCCTCGTCCTCGTCTTCGTCTTCGTCTCTGTCCGCGCCGCATCCCCCGTCTGCCAAGACGCTAGGGAAGCGCAAGGCTGCGGCAGAGCCAGACGCGCCCGCCCCCCAGGACAAGAAGTCGCGCACGACGCCGGCGCGCGTGGAGGATGAGGTGAAGTGCCAGTGGGAGGGCTGCAACACTGGAATTGTGGCCGGTGATTACCGCAAGCACCTTCTCGCGAAACACTGGCCGGACGTCACGGCGGTGGACCACGTGAAGGGGCGGCAGGTGTGCAAGTGGGTGGGGGACTGCAAGGCTAGGCAGGACCCGAAGACGAAGGACGGCTTATCTGATCTAACCGGCCTGTTCAAGCACTTGATGGACAGCCATTTCGGGGCCAGGAATCAACCGTGCGGAACCTGTAATAAGAGGATGCGGCCCGATGCTCTGAAGAAACACGAGGCGATATGTGGCAAGAAGTCATAACGCAATCCTAGTGTATATGCTCGGTACCTGGGGAGAGCGACTCGAAACGGTCGGTGTATGGTGAAGCTCTTGGCTTTGATGTTTACCAGGATATTGTACGACTAGGCGCTGCTGTTCTGTATAGTACTATTTGGAAGATTGTAATCATGATAACCACTTGCGTTATAGGGTGTGTTGACGGATCACTACTTCATGCCATATCTCAGTGCCTTCCCAAGCTCGCACCTAAGCATCCGCGACACCGGATGTGCACTAGATGACATCATGTGTCGGGCCTTCAGAAGCGACCCGTATCGTAACTGAGGCTTTTGTGAACGGGTCCATCACGATGGATGCCTGTGCTCCGAGTCGGGACGGACTTCTTGCCTAGCGGAGTCCTTGCCAGTGAAGGAGCCAGCCCACGCACAGGCGAACCACTCCGCGCCTCGAGCCTCGAGCGGAGCACCGCTTTTACCAAACAAAAGTGCACGCGGCCTCATTCGGCCATTTCGGCTGCCGCTGAATTCTCTCTCCCAAAGAGTCGGCGTCTCCTCGTTCTGGGACCGGTCTGTTTTTGCCTGCTGCGGCATATCGACAAACTGACTATACAAGCTGGTGCGCCGAATAGCAGTCCTTTTAGAAGGCGAGCGGGCAGCATCAGCATTCGCCCCGGGTCGCCCTGGATACAACGGTGGGTACACTCGGCGACCCGTCACGGTGTTTCCACACGCAGCATGCGTTCTGGCAGAAAGGCGGGAGGCTACCGCTCACAATGGAGCGGTTGTAACTCACAAATTAGGGCATTCAGAAGGGCGCCTTTGATGGGGCGTTGCGTTCGAGTCATTGGAAGGTGGGTTTTTTTTGAATAACACCTGCAGCATGCTCACGTCATCGGCAGGTTTCCTGCCAGCAGTCTCTGTGGCTGGGGATGGAATAAAGTTGATTTGGATTTCTTTGTCTGGCCGCGCTCACCTTTTCCCGCGGGAGAATGGAGCCGTCACGCAGCACTCGTCCAGATCACATATCGAGACCTGGGGCCCACCTCATTTCAGCCAGGCGGCGACCGACGGCGGAGGGTTCGCGAGCTTGCCAAAGAAGCACCGATCGACACTGGGGCCCGCTGCAGCACCTCTGAGACCAGCATCGGCCGGACGGCACACGTTCCCCCGCCAACGGGCGTGTTGCTCATTGTGCCCGATTTTCCTAATCCGACAATCAATAACGCGCGTCCCCGTGTACGCACTCTTGTCTTTCGTATCAGCACTCCACTTGCAAGTCTACCAGATCTCAGCAGCGCTCACGTGATGTTTTCGCTGTTCAACGCGTCGCGGTACGTCGCGTAGTTGGCGCGCCATAGAATGAGCGGCAGGACCGCCTCTGTCTCCCCCAACACAGTCCTCCCCACGCCCTCGACGCATCTCCACTCTCTCCGCATACTTCTGCACTCTCTGTCCTCTCCTACAAATGGCGTCTTCGACCTCTTCCTCTTCTTCGACATCGACATCCCCTTCTTCCTCAACTCCTCCTTCCTCGTCGCCGGTCCCACTGTCGGGCACACCCCATCCCGCTGGGAATTCCGCCGCCGAGCCGACCCTTGGGCACCCCATGTGAGTAGTTCGTCCACTTGCGAGCATTCAGCACGACTGTCGAAGCTGCGCTGACTCTCCGGGCGCGTTTAGCACCTCACATGGGGAGTTCAACAGCGAGCGTCTTGCGGTGGTGGAGGACGACTGGGAGCTGTTCCGCCAACGCGCTCTCCGGTACGTCTGTAGTGCTCGTCTTCATATCCACCGAACTCAACTATGACCTCAGCACGGGCATCCGTATGTCCGACGTTGAGGGATCACCTTCCTCTCCCCTCGTGTCGGACCTGTCTACCTCCTCCTCTGCTTCCTCCTCCTCCTCCTCCTCCTCCTCCTCCTCCTCCTCCTCCTCCTCCTCCTCGTCGTCGTCGGACGGCTCGTCCCCACCTGCGGCCCCTTCCCCAGCCATCCAAGCCCATCGGCCCGTTCGCGCGCTCCCACCCAAGCCTGCGGCTGCGCCCTCCCCCCCTCCAGCCGCACCCGCCCCTGGGCTCTCGCGCCGTACGACGCGCGCGCGCTCGGCACCGCGCGCTCCATCCCCCGGACCCTCGCGCCCACGCAAGCGCGGCCGCTCCCCCTCACCCACCCTGCAGGCCTCGTCCTCTACCCGCCCTCCGAAGCGCAGCGCGCGACGCGCTCCCCTGGGCGCCGCCAGCGGGTCCTCCAACGCTAACAACAAGGCGGCGCCTGCGCGCAAGGCACCCGCGCCCGCGCTAGAGCCTACGGGGGAGCCTCCTGTGGGACGTCGTGCCCCAAACGCGCAGAATGACGTGCCGTTCACCTGCGGCTGGGAGGGTTGCTCACTGAGGGTGGAAGACCGGAAGGCCTGGAAGGCCCATATGGCGGCTAAGCACGGGGTCGATGCGACGCGGGCGCCTGATGGACGCCGCTGCAAGCACACCGCTTGCCAGGGGAAGGCAGGGCCGTATGGGGACATGGCCGCGCTGGTGAAACATAACACCCGGAAGCACCAGTCCCCAAACAAGCACGCGTGCCAGGTACTGGGATGCGAGGCCTCCTACGACAACGCCGACTCCCTGAGGCGGCACGTTCAGGCGAAGCACTCGGGGAAGGCCCCTGCTCCACGCAAGGGTACAAAGAAGGCGTCCGCGGCGAACAAGGAGAACGAGGAGCCGGTCGCGGGCCCCAGCGGTCACCGCCACTCTTCTGCGGAGGAGTCGTCGGACGACGAGGACGGCGAGGGCGCGGATGACGAAGATGAAGACGAGAGCGACGAGGGACCGAGCCCTCACGATGTGAAGGACAAGGGCAAGGGTCGCGCTTATGACTACGACGACTACGACGACGACGGTGAGCTCGAGTACGTGTAATGTTGCGATACCTCCATGCGTCGGCGGTCTATGCCCTGTGCATGCCCCTTTTTCTCGAACACCCATATACCCTAATACCTTCGCTTCATTGCCATCGTCCCTCCTCACTGCGTACCCTCTTCACCCTTTCACCATCCCGCATACCCATTCACGCTATACCCATCCTCTTCGGACTGTACTACCACACTGTGCTATTGCATGTGCTCTGTGCTATTGCATGTGCTACATTTTCCCTTACTGTGATACCTGCTACACTCCTGCCGCTCTATCCTGCTGTACCTCACTATCCACTGCTACTCGTGTCGCTCTCAACCACATGTACCTACTCTACGCTCTCCAATCCATCCTCCAATGTACCTCTCTATCCGCAGTCACGGTCTGCCACCCCCTCGGTGGCCCCACCGCCCACTCGACACCCCTCTGAGCCCCTCTGTGACCACCCGGACACCCTCGATCACCGCGTCCCCCATCCTACCCCATCCGTCGCTTCCTTTGTCCCGCATATAGCGTTTACGCCCCCGCACACGAGCGCCGCTCACACACGCTCCCACAACGTTCCACAAGCACAAGACGTCCGATGCTCGGCGCGCCAATCGCGTCAGCGGGATTACGAGGTACAGCAACGACCAGGTCGAGTGCGTGAGGGTGATCCTCCGAGTCCAGTGTCGCGTTGAACGGGATGCAGAGCAAAAGGCTACAGTACAGCGAACGAAAGCATTGCGATGGTACTACAGGTGAAGGTGTACAGCTGCGCGCGGCGCGGGTGCCCATACGAACACCAGTGCCCAATAAATAGACAGCCAGCCTGGCAAAGACGAAGGAGACAGCTACCGATGCACTGAGATAAATAACGTAGGAGTACACCGTCCGACCGATTCCATCAAGAGCACCGCGGATAGTACACCAAGACCGGCTAAATCCCGATACGCACACGCCTCTCCGAGTCCACAACGTACATACGACTCGAGTTTCCCTTGGGTGAGCCTATCCTGAGAAGGAGGCCTACTCGTCCGAGTCGCGCTCGATCCTCTCGACGCGGCCAGCGTCCCTTGCCCGCCCAGAGTGCACCTCTACATGCACACGCGCCAGCCCCAGCTGAGAGCGCGAGCGCATCTTCCGGAGGCTCGTCACGGCCGCGCTCCCTCCATCATCCCTCGCGTCCTCACCCGGCCTACGCGCCATCTCGGGGGTCAAGCCTCCGTAGGATTTGGCGTGTGGAATAGGCAGAACGGGAGGCATAGGTGGAAGCGGCGGTACAGGCGGCACAGCATGAGGCGAGGATCCACCGCCGAGCGCGGCAGAGCGCAGACTTGCGACCGAGGCCTTGCTGAACTCGAACACCTGGCTCGCCTTCTTCCTGAGCGACGTGCGGCTCGACATCGTTCGCAGTCTCGGTGGCGCCGGCTCGAGCGCGGGGAGAAGCATCGGGGAGGAGTCGGGTTCGGGCAGCAGCGCGCCCTGCAGTACCACGGTCTCGTGCGCAATCTTCGTGTGATCCGGGGTCGTCTCCGGGGAAGAGAATGCCGTCCTGTCCGAGTCGTGCGCGGAGAGGCGGACCATGGACGCCGTCCGCACTGGCGGCGAGCGGAGTGCAGAACGGAGGTACGTAGGAGGCCCGGGAGAACTTGTCACGATCGCGAGCTTTGGGCGGCCCTTCTGCGCGCGCAGGCCGTACGCGGGACTTTCGGGTGTGGTAGGCTTCCCGGTCTTGGACGTCTGTGAATCCTTCCTGCCTCGCCACCATGAAATCAGCGGCTTTCTGTCGCGTCGCGTCGGCTTGCGAATGGCTTCCTCCGTAGGCAAATGGGACAGCGTTCCGAAAGTCTCTCCTCTGCGAACCGTATCAGAGGCGCTTGCAACGGACCCTGACCGCGTGCGTGTGCCACCACCTGTGGATCCGTTCTTAGTAGACTCAAATGGTATCGAATGAAAGACCATCGTACTTGCGGATGGGACCTCAGGTGCGATGACAGGGGGCTCCAGCAACGCAAGAGATGCTTCCGGGATCTCGACCGGAATCGCAGTCATATGGCCAAACAGAGACCCCTCGGCGTGAACGACGTCGATGATCTTCCACCCTGCTGTGAGGGTGAGGGCAGCCATCTCGCGCAAGGTACGTTCCTGGGCATTGAATGTTGCGCGCATCTATTACAACAGCGAACATGATAGTCAGCTGCTGTCGTTCGCACGACCCGATATGCAATTAGATATGGCGAACATACCGTGAGGTCTAGCCAATACGCGTTCGCGTTAGCCTTGCCAAGGTTTGGAAGCAGCAAGGAACCTTCAGGGGCGAGGGAAGGAAGCGCTCCAGGAAGATGGTCGCGTCCAAACTCATCCTCCGAGTCTTCGTCGACGCATGCCAGTGGAAGTATGTGGTCCGCAAGTAGTAGCTTGGTGTCGGGACCCGCGGCGAGACGAAGGTTCAAAAGGATTCTGCCCACGGAGCATAAGCAAAGTCGCAAAGCTGAAAGCTAAACAGGACCTACTTAGTCACGAACGTGTCCGGCCAGTCATGCGTGATTACCCTCAACACATAAACAGAAGGAACAACCGCATTAGTGGATCCGGGGAGAAGCAGGGGAGGCTGCGGCTGGAAGAAGTCGTGGGCCAGGAACATGGCACGTCCGGTGTCGAGCATTTCCGGGCAGCGCTCCCGCCACGCCTGACAGGGTATGAATGTTAGTGCACATATACGGAACGCTTCGACACAGGCTATGCGTACCGTAACACCATGATCGGCTACTTGCGGCCTGTCCTGGACGACAAACCTGAGATGCGGAAAAGTATGTGCGAGGAGCATGGACGTTGAGCCAATCCCCCCTCCTACGTCAACTACCAAGGCACCTTCGTCCAAATCCTGCCAAGGAAACCCTGCGCCACGCAATAACCGTCAGAACCTTGTATTGAGGGAAAGCATTAAGACTGACCAGCGATGATGGCGCCAGGGACTTCCCAAGCAGCGGTACCGGTCATAGCCGGACCAAAGCGTCGCAGCCTTGATTCATTCCCGGGCTGCTCAAGCCACTCGAAGTAAGGGATCGTTGTGTTGAACGCGAGGTTGAAAGGCGCATGCATGGGGTTCTCGTCCTCCCCGGACTTCCGTGAGGATGAAGGCAAATAGCAATCTGCGAGATATGCCGAAGACTTGAAGAGCTCGTCGGTGCTATCGATGCAGCATAAGTCGAGAGAAGGACATGGCGAGACAATAATTAAGTACCAGAGGTTCATGAACGCCGCTATTCCGTTTGTGGTCTCGTACTTTTCGTGCGGACTGTGACAGGTATGATAAGTTTTGTCAAGTGGGGGAGATTAGTTTTATGTTACGAACGCGCGTCTCAAATCTTCGGGGGAGCGACCCGAGTCCATGATCGCTGATATCCGGTTATTGGCGAAGACATTGGGGCGAACTTCTCGGGTAATATGGTGCGTGGCGAGCAGACGAAGTATATGACCTAAGTACGCGGCAAGATGGTCAGATGCGGTAGCAGAATAATTACGAAGACTAACTCAATTTCCCTTCCTCAACGCCGAGCTGTCGACCCAAGTCGCGAACATGCATCCCATCCGGACCAGCAGTCCGGAGAATCTCGACGGTATGTGACGCCTCGAGGAATCGCAAACATGCCGGGAGATGATACTGAAAATGGGTTTAGCGAATCATCTGACGGAAAAGGAAAGATACGCACGCCCATGGCGGCATCGCACAACGTCAAGAACGGTCGATGAACGGTAGCGCCTATTTGCCCGCAAGCGGCCACGATCCGGTTTGTGGCTGCAATGACATCAGGATGCGATGCAAGGGACTCTGCGGCGTCCTCTTCCTGGGCATGCCCTTCGGTTGGGTAATAAGGATTGTCGAGAGCAGGGAAGTCGAGCAGCTGGAAGTCGGTTGATGAACCCGCGCCGCGATGCCCCCGCCGAGGCGTCTTCGGAGGACGGCCCACGGGGAAGTGAATCGGGCCTGTCTCGTCCTCTTCCAGGGAGCTGCGAGTACGATGGCGCCGATAGGGCGTCGTCGGCGAGGCGAGGACGTCGTAGGGCGTGGCAGGGGTTGCGGGCGGGGCATCGAATGACGCGTCCTGGTAGACACGCTCGATATCATCGAGGGCGTCGCCGATCAGGGCGTAAAGCGAGCGAAGAGCGGCAAAGGTCATGGCTCGGGACCCTGTAAGGCGATGAGGAGGCTGCAGTGGGCGTGCTACTCGATGGCCTCGTCGTTGCCGAGCACGATGGCGAGGAGGGTGGAGGAGAGAGGGGGGCGAGACGGGGAGGTGAGGTATGTCGTGGCATGATATGAGCGATCGCGAGCGAGACGGGGGATGTCGGACAAACTCAAGCTCTGTCTCTTTCGCCTGTCATCCGTCCGAGCAAGAGCCCAAGGATCGCCATCCTTCTCTTCCACAACTTGCCTAATCCGGCCTTACAACGCGTCCTGTCACGATCGTTCCCCCAACCCGTCACGCGTCCGGCGTCCTAGACGCCCGTCTTCGCGGCTTCGCTGGTCGGGTCCGGAGCGCTAATCCTTCTCTTCCCCCGCCACACGCCTTCCAATATTCCTTCGTTTGGTCGCCTCGCCCTCTCTGGCTGGCGTACAAGACGGGGCGACGACGACTCCGTCCATGCGGGAGTCGCACACCTCCCCGTACGTGCCAGCGAGCCGTCATGCTGCTACCCTCCATTTGCGCCCTCGACAACCAATACTCCTCGGGTGTATCCCATGTTGGAGCTAACCAAGATTCGGTATGTTCTTAATCAGTGGATCATGGCATAGAGTGTCAATGAAAGCTACCCGGCATGTGCTAGTGAGCGGCGAGTCCGAGTCGGTCCCTTTGGAGCAGATTGTCTCCTTAAGTGCTGCCCGCCGCCGCCGCCGCAGACACGACCTTGCGCTTAAGGGGCGTATGTGCGGGGGAGAAGCGGCACCATCGTGCATTCGGCTTGCTGGTAGTCCTGATACGGTCCTATTATCGTTCCGAGTTAACGTTGAAGGCTTATTCAAACCAGCTATCAAGCGAAACTCTGAGCTCCGTATTGATAGCGATATGCTGTTCTCCTCCTGGCCTGAACGAGCCGCTGGCCATGTGCGCACAGAACGTCAAGGACGCTCACCGCCACAGAGAGACCCCGCAACCAGACTCCCTTCCAGAGGCGAATCGGTCGAGGCACCCTCATTCCTACGATGGCAGCAGACGCTCCGCTCCGCTATCGTCGCCCCCTGCTCAACGTCGGCCACCATGCAGCTGGCAGCGGCGTCCGAAATCCCGTCCGGAGGTATCTCCCTCGTCAACGCCAGCCCCACCGGCCCCGGCGACCGCGCAGATGACCCATCCCCCACATGCGCCCCCCTTGCGGCGCTTCGTACACCGTCCCGAACGGCGCGCGCGTTCGATCGTGTTTCTTCGCGGCCGCAGCGCCCTTCTGACCTGCGGCACCGAACGCAATCGCCGCCCTAAGCACTCCATCGCGTTGCCGTCGCACATCTGCGGCGGTCGCCGCGCAGCGGATGGAGGATGGACTTCTCTTCGCGGCTTCCGAGTTCCTACCGATACGAGTGCTTGACAGGGGAGTGGAAGCGCAGACCCTTCCACTGCCAGGTCTCGTGCCTGAGCTATACGTGGATCCGGGCGGTAAGCTGGCAGTAGGAACTGGATTTCGAAGGCGCGCTATAATCGCACTGCTGTGCAGCGCAAGACAGCACAAATGAGAACGTTCTTTTCTCGATGGTGAACGATGTCCAATTTGAATGGGTGGATGGGGACTAAAGCCCGGGATCAGGCCTCCGGCACGGCGGATGAGCCGGCCGTGCCAGTCCAAAGCTGGGCGCGATGCAGGTGCCTCTCATTGCGCACTTCAAGCCTCTTGCCATGCCAGCAACACCGACCTGCGCGATAATCATGCGGATCAAGGTCCAGCGGTCAGTTCAAAGTACTAGTAGTCAATCACGGGTTACTGACCGGTCTGACAGGGCGGCAGTGACACCGCTGCTAGAAGCGGGCGCCGATGGGCCCGTCAGCTGTACGGACTCACACCCAACCCCGCCCCGGTTCCAACAAAACCACCATCGTGGCGTGGACTCCGACGGAGAACCGCCGCAGACCATTTCACTGAGCCCCCGCGCGGCCTTGGTGCAGAAATGCTGTAAGGGCTGCCCACAGGCCACGAGGGGGTCGTGGATGGTATCGAGAGTGTCAATTTTTTTGGCACTAGGAATTCGAGGTGCGCAACTGGGATGGCTAAGGCTACGTCGGCGCGGGCGTCACGGCCGCCGGCGCGATGTAGTGCCTCTTTCTTACTTCTGTCGGGGAGGCGCAGGATAATTTCTCACATCTCTCACAAGCGGCGTCGTCAGATGAAACATCCTAAAGGCGGATTTCGCAGCGTGCGGCGGAAGGACTGGGGCTCCCTGAATCTGATCATGAGCAAGCCGCACGGGATATTAGCGCCCTGGGACGCTGCTACGTGGCCACGGTCGCGGTGCTGAAATTCGCTTGACAAGCCACTAGCGCCATGCTTTCCTTCCCTCAGCAAGTTCAACGAGCATTCCTTCGCCAAAACTCTACTGCATGGGTCCAAAAGTGTGCTGTGATTCCGGCTACAAAAGTCGTCGTACACAGTTCAGATCATCTTTCTGCCGGAGATAATGTCTGCAGGCACTACAAATACAAGACTCGTCCCGTCTCGTGAGTACCGGTGAGTGATGGCAATGACCAGTACACTGATGAAACATGCTTAGCGGTACGAGTTCCTTTTCAAGCAACTATAATGAATAGCATAGAACGATCCGCAAGAACTGTTCCTTTAGTTGGTGGCCATTCGGCCGACAGGATGTTACGCACGGATGCGATCAAGCCCCTGGCGAGACGCATACACAAGGTTGTCTCTTACTCCCACTGCGGGCGCCATCATCTGATATCTTTGTTGACACACAGTGCCACGGTCACACCGGGTCGGCGCCGAAGAACCACCCGGCCCGAGCCAGCATCTGTACTGCGACGCTGAGCACGATCAAGCCTAGGCTCAGGGGTTTCAGACCGCATGACTTTGGGACATCGTGGATATGTCGGTGGCAGAGGCCAGCAGGCTACCATCCGTCGATCAGGTTGCCAAGCAGTGATTGACCGGAGAAGCCTTTAGCGTAATATACCCCAGGAGAATCCGACGTCGGGAGTTGCATAACTGCCTTCTCACGTATAGATGGCGCGGTCCTCGGCATAACCTCGTATAGTCAAAAGGACGTCCGTCCTTAGTCAAGGTTGGATTCGCGCACAAGTTGTACTCACGGGTGTCACTCTCGCTCTTGCCTCACACAAACCCGACATCGCATCTCTCTCCCCTACCCACCCTTGTCAGTACTCACCCACCATGTCCAACGACCATCTAGCCACCCCCAACCCCGAGCTCGCACCCATACTTGCGGTTCTCCCAGCTCCTGCGGCGTCAATGCTCCCGGACATCGACGCTGCCCGACGCTGGTTTGCGGAGGGCCCTGCAGCTATTTCACGCAGCGGTCAGGAACCGCACCTACCCCCAGGTATATGACGCGTTACCGCGAATTCCCGTCAATTATACCAATTCAACAATTTATCCAGCGACAGCATATACGTCGACAGACCATAAGCTCGCTGTTGAGGACGGCGAGATCACTGTGCGCAGCTACGTGCCGACGTCTTCGACGAACGACACGCGCTTCCCGCTTCTATTCTGGACGCACGGTGGAGGTACGCCGGCGCCGCAGGTCCGCTCTGTTGCTGTTCTGCACTGATACTTTGCGCTATAGGGTGGGTCATCGGTGACCTGGAAATGGACGATTACTACTTGAAGATCCTCAGCGCCGAACTCCAGCTTGTGATTGTCCACGTTGATTACAGGTTAGCCCACTCGCGCATATTGTGAGACGATTGCGTGCGCTCAACATCCTCAGGCTTGCCCCGGAGTATTCGTTCCCGACGGGCCTAAACGATTCGTACACGGCACTGAAATGGGTAGGCCTACGTAACGTAGCCGCACGTATGTTGTATCTGAAACGGGTACCACCAGGCCAAGCAGAACGCCGGTAGCTTCAACGCAGACCTCTCCAAAGGTTTCCTCGTCGGGGGCGCATCCGCAGGCGGGAACCTCGCCGCCGTCCTCGCCCATCGCACGAAGGCGGACCCGGAATTCACCCAGCACCCGCTCACTGGGCAAGTCCTCCAGTACCCAGTAACTGTGCATCCGGATGTAGTGCCCGAGGAGTAGGACCGAATTCCATTCTTCGATATCGCACGGATGCGCTAATCTAGGCCGCGCTCAGGTACAAGGAGCGCTTCACTGCATATGGACAGATGACGGACGGGAAGATTCTTCCCTCTCGTCACATGTACGAGTTCTTCCGTGCGTCTCGCCATACATCACCTTTGAGACGTTCTCTGAAGTCAACTAATGCGCCATCTCGCAGAACTCCTGGGAGGGTCACCCTCAAACCCGGAGATTTCGCCGCTCCTGTACCCCTCCTTTGAGGGCCTACCTCCCGCGCTCGTGCAGGTGTGCGGGATGGACCCGCTCCGCGACGACGGGCTGCTCTACGTGGAGAAGCTGAAGCAGGCTGCGGTGCCCACAAGGTTGCACGTGTGAGTACCTAGCGCTCCCGGGCTCGCGATGCACACTCATCAACGGCGTGGGGCAGATATCCGGGTGCGCCGCACGGGTTCCATCTCGGCTTCGCGCAGACGAACATTGCACAGAAGTTCGAGGAAGAGCTGAAGGCGGCGCTGCGTTGGTTGCTTGCGGGTGCGCCGAGCGACGGACAGCAAGTGGCGCGGATGTGACCGACATTATCGTTGTATCCGAGTACCCGAAAGGCTGGAATTGGTAGCCCGAGCGTATGTCTCGTGACAATCGAAAACAGAGCTGATACAAGAACGCAATCGCTGTTCCTTCGAGTGTTACACTCCCCTGGAGTCATCTGCAGACGGTTTCCCCGGGTCTGGGGCGATGCGCCTCTCGAAGTTACTGACATTTCACGTCCCAGTCCCGATCGAAATCCTCATCATGCGCGGTTGTCAGTGCAAAACGACTTTCAAGGACAGATGCCAGCCTCGCCAGCCTCCCTTTGCCAGCCTCCCCTGGTAAAGAGGGAGCCCTTGTACTTTCACTGATCTTGTCGTCCACCACCACTCCTAGCTGCCAACAAGCCGTACAAGCCACTCAAGCGCAACACCCCAGCCCGCCACCGCCCTCCCCGTGCAACTCGCCAGCCTATCCAAGCTCCTCCAGCGCAACCCGCCAGCTCCTGCAGCTCCTCCGGCGCAACTCGCTAGCTTGCCGAAGCTCTCCCAGCGGTGCAACAAACCAGCTGCCTCCGTGCGACACGTCAACTTCCAGCGGCTCCTCCAGCGTAACCCGCCAGCTCCTCTGGTGCAACTCGCCATCCGGCGCAACCAGCCAGCCTGATCAAGCCCTCTCCTCGTCGTAACGCACCAGTTCCTCACGTGCGACACGCCAGCCTGTTCAAGCTCTCGCCCCGCAACTCGTTGGGTTCCCCAGTCTTTCCAGCGAGACACGCCAGCTTCCTCGGCGCCGCCCACGAGCACCCCCCAGACAACTTGCCAGCCGCCTCCAGTTTCTCCGTCGCAATGCCCTTCAAGAACATCTTCGCCTTCGCCAGCCCCACGATGGCCAGTCCTTCCGACAAGAAGGTTGGGCTCACTGTAAGTTTCCAATCATCTCATTTTACTGTCAGCCGAGTCTGACGTCGGGATTAGTCGGAGAAGTGTGCTATGCAAGCCGTCATGGTCGAGGACATCAAGGATCTTCCGACGAGTGTGGACGTACACGTGCGGATGGAGTTCGACGAGAGCGGCAATTTGGTATGTCAGCCTCGCGTTCTCCTCCCATCACTCTGCTCAATTCATACAGGTCATTCGTGAGGTCGAACACCTCCGCGACAACGAGGTATCGCCCACGCCCTCGGATGACATGACTCTCGTCGGCACCCCAAGCATCCTTACGGACAAGCCCGGGTCGGTCGATGCGCACACGGTCACCGACTCGCCAGAGCTTATGGATCCTATCGCTGCAAGCCCGCCTCCTCCGTCTAGCCCGCATCTCGCTGCCTCATGCTCATCCGAGGTCGAGTTCAAGATCGAGATTGTCGATGTGGATGAGAGCACGTCTACCGCGGTACGCACCGTCACCTCGGACGACTTCCAGGTGGTCGGCGAACTCGGGGAGGGAGGACAAGCATCTGTGTACCTTGTCCAAGAACGCGCGACCGAGCGGCTCTATGCGCTCAAGGCTGCCGAGAAGAGCGAGTACCCGGAGATGAACGAGCTCATGTTCCGGGAGCAAGCAGTACTGGAGAGCATCGCCGGAAGCCCGTGGTTCCTCTCTTTGAAGGCCAGCTTCGAGGACGACGAGTACTTCTTCCTCCTCACTGTGAGTCCAGATTACACTTTTATGTCGTCGCGAGTATGCCCTGACATGTCTTTCAGGATGTGTGCATGGGCGGTAGCCTGGAGAGTCGTATCCAGCGGAGCAATGGAGGGAAATTGGCGGATGGGACAGCGCGCCGCTACTGTGCGCAGATCGTATGTCGCTTACAATGTCCGAATTTCCTCGTACATGCGCTGACATCCCCTCAGATCCTCGCAATGGAAGACCTGCACAAGCGCAGGGTCATCCACCGCGACATCAAACCCGCCAATATCCTCCTGAACAACAAGGACGAAGTCGTGATCGCCGACTTCGGGTTCGCCCGCCCCTTCGCACTCGGAGACACCGTGGAGGACGCCAGTGGCAACGGGCTCGGGATCCAGCTCGACATCACGAGCGAGAAGTGCGGCACACCACAGTACATGGCGCCCGAGATCTGGAAGGAGGAGCCGTACTCGTACGCGGTCGACGTGTATTCGTTTGGCGTGATGATGTACGAGATGCTCAACGGCAAGGTGCGTCTTTGCATTTCTTCACCACTCATCTACTGGGCTGACCCCACCGCCGTTTTCTAGCTCCCATTCAACCTGGACGAGATCAGCGACGACGACAACCTGACCGTGGAGGATATCGGAGACGCCGTGTGCATGCCCCAGCCTGGGTTGGAAGTCGAAGACGACATCGACGATGATGCTTTCGACTTGCTTGTCTCGGTATGTTCTTCATATATTGTATCTTGTGGAGTTGTGGCTGACACTGGCTGGCTGGCAGATCCTGGACCAGGACCCGGACAGGCGACCATCCTGGGAGCAGATCAAGGAGCATCCCTGGTTCGATGGCGTGTGAGTACCTCTTCTCGGGTTCTTCGTCAGCTTGCGTGCTCACTCTTCCATGACAGTAACTGGACCCAATTGTCCTGCCGCACCCCAGTCCCAGCTGTAGTCCCTCCGAAGGGCTCTATTTCTGTACGTTCCTTGACCTTCACACTGTCCAAGATTTTGACTCAATGTCGCTTCTAGGATGATTCGGACGAGGAGTCCCCGTTCGGTATGCCGTACCAGACGGGCGACGAACCCCATCCATTCTTCCAATGGACCTCCCCAGAGCTTCAACCCCAGCCAGCCACGGCACCCGAGGCCTCTCCCCAAGGCAGCAACCCGCCGCCGCCGTCCCGTAACAACCCCGAAGTCGCCACACCGCCCCAAGAAGCGCCCCCTCCCCAGAAGTGCACTACGTTCCCCAACAGTCACGAGGCAGCCGACGCCCCATCCGCATCTGCAACACGCTCCACCCCCCACGCATCCCCATCTGTACCTCTCCCCGGTCATCAAGACCAAGCCAACGTCCCCGCCCCAACTCCATCCCCGAGTCCCCTCGCGCCCCGCCAAGCACGCGACTCGTCAGTAGTATTGGCCTCTGGCCAACGAGCAACCCACCCCCCTATGCGCGCTGCACCCACTTCCGAGTGGAGTGCACACGTAGAAGAGGTGGCCCCAGCTCCTGACGACAAGCACGCCGCCGCGGGTGCAGACGTTGACGACGTCAGCGCGTCCGTGGCACGGGCGCAGGACGACGATTCGGGACATGGCCCCGCGCCGACCGGACCCTCTCAAGCAGGGATGGTCGGCCTGGGAAGGGGCCTCGGCTTGGGCGTCGTGTTCGCTGCGACGACCCTGGCCGGGGACCGGTACGATGTGGATGCTGTCAGATCCTGGACGCAGGATCTGGACGCGAGCGCGTTGTGCGACGATGCACACGCTGGCCCCGTGGACGCCCCCCTCTCCGCGTTCTCCCCCGAGTTCCCCAGCACGCCTGTGCCGGGACACGGGGGAGATCTGTGGGGGAATGTCTGCACTTCTCTGGACGCTTCTGGCAAGTCGCCGGTGTCCTTCAATTGTTACGTTTCGGCTGCGGTGGCCACGACCGCCGCTCCCAGCGCCGCTCTTGCGCTGGGCGATGGTTCTGCCGCCGACGCCTCGCCGGACGCGAGTACCTCTGACCTCGAGGTGCTCGCGCTGTCGGCTGCGCTCGCCATCCCTGACGCGTTCTTGTCGTCGGGGATGTGCTCGCGCCCACTGGAAGTCAAGAACCCGGATGCAAGCCTTTCGTTGTTCACTTCCTCAAGTTCACTCTCATCCAACCTCTCGGACTGCAGCGTCGGCTCCTCCGTCTGTTCATACGACGGCGATGCCAGCTCGACAAGCGACACTGCTCCACCAAGGACCCAATTACCATCGCTGGACCCCAAGGTGCGGCCGAACTGGCTCGTACGGATCTGGCGGTGGTTCTTCCTTCTCGGGAAACAGACTACGTGAATGGGTGGGCGGAGAGACCTGCTCATATGAGTGAGGTTTAGGTCGCCCTTAAAGTTGCCCTTAACGTGGTCTCAATACTCCGCCGGGCCTTGAGCCTCCACCCCGCTCTTGGTTCCGTTCTCGGCTTGAACCTGAGTGCTTAACTGCTCTTTGGGTTCTCGCCGATCCCTTGCTGCTTTCCCTCTGCTCTATCTGCTTTCTTTTTGTTCTCTCTCTGCTCTCTGTCTCGCTCTGGTCTTGCTCTCGTTCTCAAAAACGTCTAAACACTACAAAGCGAACCCCCGAAACTGTAAACCACACAAAGCGAACCGTCTCTAGTCACCCTTACTGTACAATCTCCTTCCTCGTCCTGTTCTCGCTCTGTTTTGCTCTAGCGTTCCGTGGTACTATACCCATGTTGGCTGTCTTCTGGCAACTGACAAAAATACCCGGAATACGATTCGCTCTCTGCCGCTTTCATGCCCTTCGGCGTTCGTCTGCCTCGCCCTATGCCTGTTGCTGCCTGTTCTATCGAGGCCTTAATGCTCGATACTTATCACGTAGTAAAGTATTGTGCGTCTTCCCGTCGTCACACTACTTACCTGGCGTCGATTATCTCCCACTACTCCCGCAACAGCTGGCTGCGCGCGCATCGGGCGTCTTCTTGGCGTACGATGTCGCCATTCTTCCTCCGTATTTCAAACATCATTGCGATGAGATGTGCTAGCAGCACTTGCACAGGGAGAGCGTCAGACCCAGGGTCGACATCGCGCCTGCGTGCATTCAACGTCATGACTGTGGTTAGGGTTGGCGTTAGTGAAGCGCCCAGTGAGGGTGGCCGACGCTTTCCATCTAGCGACCACCACCCTTTCCACGACGTATACTTGGTAATACTGTTCATTGCCACTAGAAATTTCCATATGTGCTAGGTCTCCTTCCACTATGCCGCAACCTCAAAACAAGTCCCTGTTAATATCTCTTCCTGAACTGCTACGCTCATCGCGCCAGCGATCTCAGGCTGCACCCGCCGTCGAGTTCCCGATGACCTCGCTCGCCGTGCAAAGCACCTAAATGAGCCATGAAAACGGTGAGCACATCTTGACACGAGACATTGTATCGGAGCACGCACCTCTCCGACACCGATGTTGGTGCACTGCGCGTTGACGTTCGGGTTGTTCGCCAGCAGAATGTCCAGCGTAGTCTTCGCCTCCTGCGCAATCACGCCGCAGCTGTCTCCGGGCTGGACAACGTGCGTGATGTCGCAGTCCTGGCCGATTATGCCAAGGCACAGCGGCTGAGAGAAAACCCTGGTCAGCGGCTGCGTCATAAAATAGCCGGGAAGAAGTTGACCTCGCCGACGGCCAGATTGTCGCATGCGGCGTCGATCTTGTCTGCGTTCACCGTCTCGAGCTGGAAGCTGTCAACGCTCTCGTGAGTCCTTCATCACGACCAGATACTGGTGCAGGGCACTGACGTGGGCGTGTTCGTCTTCGCCGCGATGCCGTCGCAGGTGTCGCCAGGCACGACCGTGTAGTTACGCGCACAGTTGGGCTCCTGAGCGGACACTGTCGAACACCAATCATTCGTCAGTGTCCGTCGCCGTACACATGCAGCTCGCGGTCACTCTCACCTCCGCCAACGAGGGCAACGGCGACGACAACAGCAACAGCGAATGCAGAGCGGGCGAACATGTCGACTGGTGGATAGAGGTGCGTTAGAAGGAAATGCTCGAGAGGATGAGAGCAGTGAGGTTCAGCCCCCTCCTCGCGCCCTTCTTATACGTGTCGAGGAGGGCGCCATGCGTATACCGCCCGCCCGCCACGGCTGCTGCGTTCGTCCAGAATGACTCGCCGTGGGCTGTATCTGTATTGCGGATGCGCACACGTCCTTGGTTCTCTCGGCCAACGTGACTGCGAGCAGCACAACAACGTCCGAGCGCGGTGATGAACCACGTCGGACGATGGCTGTGCAAGGGGCGGCGATCCCGTTTGGGACCGCCGCGCCCGCTGGACAGACTCTAGGCGCTGATGGAGACGTCCGCAAAAAGGCCCGCAGCGCCAGTCGGCGGGACCGAGGCTATTCATGGCCAGGGCCGCGTTCTGTGTTTCGGCGGCTTGTCTACACGAGGGCTTGTTATGCCGCTGCATGCAGTGCCGAGTCATTTGGCGGCGGTGTGTCCTGACAGCTGCGGTGCTGGATACTTCATACAGGTCGTTCATAAAACTCGACTCAACCGTCCTGCATAGGACGATGCGGCGCTTTCAGCCGGAGCCACCTGAAGAACCCCAATTGGGAGTGCGTGCATATTTGTCGCAGACAAGGTACGATTTTGCGAATTTCTCCATCGAGCTGATGTGTCTGAATGCATATGGTGACTCGCGAGTCAGGAAGACGGCTACTACTGGCATGCTCAAAAGGATGCAGAGTACCGAGTCAGATAGCAGCAGTGAGGATGGCCTGTTCTGACATATACGAACTGTTTGCGGGACCCCGCTGAACTGTCTTCCGCAGGCCGACATGACTTTTTTTTTACCAGCCCCATCGGGTGAACGTCCAATCGAGCGCAAATGCGGAAGCGTGTCCCAGGAATTTGCGGTGGGTTTGTTATACCACCTCCTTTGCCGGGTCATATCCAATTTACCAAGGCTAGAATCAGGCAGGCAGGCAGGCACCACGCTCAGAACGGTGACTCCAAGGGACATCCTTGACGCTTAACCCCCTTCCCTATCGGCGTGTAATCCGTCGTACCATTTGTGGTGCTAAATGTACGGATGCTTCTGTAAACAATACGATAGGATGCGAAACTGCCACAACGTGCCCGGGGTCACGACTACACGAGGGGTACACGTGTTGGAGCATTATCGCACCCTCTAATTCCAGGCGGCAGTCTCAATATCGAGATATCAAGGTATATTCGACTCATGATCATGCGCTTCTCGCTGAAGTTTGTGAGCGGCACAGACAAGGATTTCTCGTTGTGCGTTAGCGGGATCTGCGTTTTCGTGAAGTGGTGTTTGTTGAGATATACAATGTGAGCCGCCCGTTGTAGATATCCTGCTGCGTATCCCTGACATGTACAGTCGTATATCCAGCGGCAATCGTTTCTTCCCGTACACGCCCAGGATGACTAACTTCAGACCTACGAAGGATGGCGATATCTACCTATTCAACCATGCAGCCCCCGCCCGTGCTGGATATCATATGAGGCTCAGGGGTGGTATATAGAACCTGGCCGTGATGCGCTTGAAGTTGCACATCATCCCCCTCCTCCAACAGAAACTCATAGCGCAATGGCCATCCCACAAGATCGCGCGCAGCTCGAGATCTTCAGTCCTGAGCCCCGCCTGTTCCTAGTAAGTACTTCGCCAACGTCTCGTCTGTACGGAGGCTTACGGCTTCAAACGCACAGGACGATGACTCCGCGTTCCCCGAGGGAACCGTCATAACGGAAGGCGAAGGAAGCACCATACATACTACCTACGTCAAGCAAATCGACGGGCACTGGATTGTTCAATCCCCCGGCAACCAAAACCAGGGGATGACGAACCTCCACCTCGCAGTACGTACAGTGTTCTTTCAGCAACGTAGCATACACGTCTGGTTTGCTCACGGGGGTGAATGTCAGGACATCCAGTTGCAGGTTGGCGCAATCGCCACGATTTTCGACATGAACTCGGGCAGGATGATCGAGTACATGATGGGCTTGGACGGCATATGGAAGCTCGCCCCCGCGTACAACTTGAACGCTGCGTTGGACGGCGCGAACCCCGGTCCAGGCCCGGGCGGCCCTCCCAGAGTCGAGGTAAATGCCCTGCATAATACATCTCCCAGCACGAAGACGGTGCTCACATGTGTACCTGGTTGTAGGTTCTCAGCAGAGACGCATACCAGACTCAACAGCCGATAGAATGCGTTCCTGTAGTCAAGTATCAGTGCACGAGCCTGTCTGAGGTCCTGCGAAGCAAGGGGGCCTGCGTCAACGACGCAGAACGCGCCGCATATGACGGCGAGAAGGTGACGCGCGACAAAATGTCTTTGCGCCTCGAGGTGCGTACGCAGGTGTCATGAGCGCAGGGAAGGCGATGCTAACGCTCTCTTGCGCACCAGCTCCCGAATCTGAAGTACAGCGGCGCCCAGTTGACGGTAAAGTCCGGGTCGGTCATAACGCGTGGACAACTCGCCTTGTACATCGCCCAGCAGATATTCATCCTTATGGTAACGCGTACGCCCTTTTTCTGGTGTCCACATCACTGACATCGGGATTGGGCCGGCAGGAGAATGCCCTCAAGCTCGAGCGCAAGCATTTGACCCTTCAGGATCGAATGACCAGGGTCCATTTTGAGCAGCTGGTGCTGATGGACGTCGTCCTCACCTCGAAGGACAGCTGCCAGCCGACGATTGGGGTGCTTTGCGGGTAGTGGGTTTTTCCAGTTTAATATTTTGCTGTTGTATGATATTACGCTTGTCGAGTCGTGGCGTAGCGATTGGAGCTTTGCTTTCCGTGTGAAAAACGACGCCCTGCAGCAACGCGTGACATGCCATTGATTGCGAACCCAGGCTGCTTTACAGACCAGCATCACCGTCCGCCGCTCAGCACTTTCCACCATCCTTATGAAAGAAAAGACCCGACAAGCCCACTGCACCGCCAAAAAAGGCAGCACACATCACCCCGCCACGCGCAATGCGACGGCAAACACGTACTAGTAGGCGTGCTCTCAGCGAATCCCCCAAAAGCGACCACATCCGAGCAGATGAACGGCGTGCCCTCGGTCGCCCTATTCCCGTTCCCGAACGGCTAACAGGTATCCGAGTCCCGCGTCAGCACAAGACGCAGTCGGACTGAAGAGCCGACTTACCCCAACGGTGCGCGTGGTCCCCTTCGCGGTGTCGAAGATGACGAAGCCGATGTTGTTCACCATCTCGCGCTGGTAGTAGCTCTGCCGACCCGCGCGCCCGAGCACGCTCGCGAGGACCTCGTCCGCTGTGCACCCAAGTGAGGCGTATCAGCGACATCTGCCTGTACCCCTGGATGCAGCACGCACCGTTGAAGTCGATGGCGGTCGCGGCACTGCCGAACTGGCTGCCGTGCTCGAGCGTCGCGGTCTTGCCGTCGCTGAGGTTGTACGTGATGGAGATACCGTCGATCTGGCGGCGCGTACAATTCAGTATCAGGATCGCCACGGTGAAAGGACTGAGGGAGGGGGCGTACGATCCATCCGCAGGAGACGGTGATGCGCTTGATAGGGCGGGCCATGTTGAGCTTGTCCTTCTCTGTGACGCCATATATTAGTGATGTTTATCAGTCTCATGCAAAATTCCTCTGGGACACGCTGGAGTCGTTTATGACGATGTTTCCTGCGACAGTACAAGGTGTGAGTACATGGGCGCCCCGTACGGCAGACCGTTCTACGGGTGTGTGCTCAGGGTCGGCGCCGCACATGTACACATCTTGGAAGACTTGGCCTTGAACACCGCCAACAGGGGAGGTAGTGGAGAAGCTTTGCATAGTGGAAAAGGCGGTGGAAGGGGGCGATGGGCTGAGGTTGAGAGGGGCTTTGAGGGTTCGTTGTTGCGCCGGTCATACCTCTTATAAGCGGCGTCCCCGAGGCTCACAGAGGCCTGTCGACTTCTGCCGAGTGATACGACCCCAGGACACAGGTCACGGGACACCCATGAGCACATACGCAGCGCACGAATTTCCTCCAGAGTGTTTTCCATGAATGCTTGCTCCAACAAGTGCCGCGGTAGACGGCCGCGGTATGTAATCGAATGTCGGCATACGTCTGGAAACTGAAGGTGGACACGTAACTGGGCGGTCTCGTGCTTTGTCTTCAGGGGGAAGACGGTTGAGCTGTCCAGCGGCGAAGCACGATTTGGTGCTTTATGGGAGACCGCGTGGATGGACGCCGCCGTGCGGGCTTTACTTGCAAGTGCGAGTGTTGACGCGGTGCCCTGGGCGACCAGGTCGACGGGGTCTGCAGAGCGCGGGTCCTGCGGAGTAACGTTGACGCATCTACTCGAATTGTCGCTCATGTGATTAAGCGATGTAACTGGCGGCGTAACGGCGAATTCCAACGATGTTTCCGTCACTGTAGAGATGACTCTCAACATATGGGATTGACAGGATGAATGCAGAGAAACTGTCAACGTACTGGTATTGGAGTCAACAATTTCGCTGTGAGCAAAACGGCTACCACCGCTCGCGAGCTTGGGCAGGACTTGCCTCGAGTCGTTGACGGAGCATTCATTAGAGAACCGAACTCGATATTCACGAGGTCACGGGTATGTTCTCCGCACACTGGCAGGGCGTGCAGTCCCAATGCATACCGAGTCTTGCCAACATGCGCACTCCGTAATGGCGGGATGAGACGTAATCCTGAGTGTACGCAAGTACCCTAGCGGCGTACATATCATACTGGGGCCATTCGTCCTCGAATCGTGCGGTTATCAGGGAAAGGGGGCTCTGCAGCGAGCTCGGTCAGTAGCAGGTGAACAGGACGAGAAATCTGAAAGAGCCTGCGGCCGCACGAATGCAACGATAAGCGCTTGCGTGGCCGCTGGCACAACGCGTGACATGCCGTTCACGTGCTTTGGACACGCGTCTCGTCACACGAGCCGGATCGCGTCATTGAGTGAGGGTTTCGTCTTGACTCACGCCGTGCAAACGTCTTTGCGGTCTCTCTGGCGGTGTACCTTGTAAGTGCGTTAATATTTTCCGCTTCTCCCTCTCAAATGCTCTCCTTAGACACTCGCGCACACGGCGGCGGCCTGCGGTACTCAGGAGGACTTTTTTCCGCTCCAAACGATCCGACAAGTCGGACAACCCGCTCACTCTGTCAGGGACTCTGCAACCGTGTCCTCTCCGAAGGGAATCAGTCGAGACACTCCCCTTACAATAACACCAGACGTACCGCTCCTATGGCGTCGCTCCCCACTGTACGCCGACCACCTGGCAGCGCCGTGCGGCCTCTAAGCCAGAAGTATATCCCTCGTCGATATCGGCTCCACCGGCTCCGCCCAGATGGCCCGCACCCCTCGCTGCCTTTCAATCCTCTTGCCGCGCTTCGTATACCGTCCCGAGGGGCGTGCGTTCAATCGTAATTCCCGAACGCCGTGGACCCCTTGTGACCTGCAGCACCAACCGCAATCACCGCATTACGCACGCCATCGCGCTGCCCTCGCACATCCGCGGCGTTGACCGTACATATGACAGCAGCGGGCGCAGGGTAGGAAGTTCTCTTCGCGGAACTTCCTACCCTGCCGATGTAGTACGCGACAGCTTGAACAGGGTGGAAGCGTCTACATTCATATTGGGTCCTATGTTTGGTTCGTAGATGGTCCCGGACCGAATCATAATAGTAGTAAGGCTAAATCATCGTGAGAGTGAATACATATTGTTATAGATGTACTACTTTCTATCCTATCGGGCCCTGAACGTGGACAGAGAAGCCGTTTCCCGCGCAGGAGCCCCGCCTTCGGTGAACAACCCTCTTACATATACAAGTCGATACTGGAGGCTTGATCCTGCGGATATCGGGTTCGCACTTCGAGCCGCGCCCTCCCTTTACGGGGGTCCTAGGCCCCAGAAGGTTGAGGTCTTGCAGACTCAACGCCGTGAGTGACTCGAGGGCTTGCTTTCCGGGTGTTGCGCGCCGCTAGTACGCGATCGCGGTGATGTCGGTCAATTGACGAATACGATACCTAGACACCATTTTTCTCCAGTGTGTTGCGCCACGGTCGGACTCCGAAATAACGACTAGCAGTAGGATGTGAGGAATACGGGTGAGAGCGTGATATCGAAGTTACGCCACAGGCCTCTGAGATATCCGAAGACTACCGTAGCGGGCTCCGGGCTGACTCGGAAGCCTCCCTGTCTTCACGAGCGATGCGAGCGTGCGTGGGGGGGATTCTGGGGGAGATGAAGCTGGAAGTGGGTGGGAATGGAAGTGGAGGGGATGTGTCCCTGGGCGCTGTCTGCACGTGAATGCCAGAAGAATTCACGAAGCCTTCCGCGCAAAGTCGCCGGCGGTGTCGACACCTGCTCCGCAGTCGTAAAGAAGCGCCAAGGACCACTGTGAGTGGACTCCGCAGCGGCGGTGGCGAAGAAGCTCTTCGCTATGATAGCTCGTAAGGTGAGCACCGATGGGATCCCGGGGTGGTAGGATGACGTTACAAGATCCAGAGGTCGGACACTCCCAAGCACCGTGGCTTGTAGCACCGGGACAGCCTGCTCCATGCGGGGTGGGGTATATGGGGGTTGCCACAAATGAACCGTACATGCGCGGGGCAAGCTCTGCCGCCGTCCGAAAGGAGGCGCCAAGTTGCATATGCTCGAGCTCTTCCTCGACGCCGTAGCAGTCGTATGCACCGTCCTTGTCCTTGTCCTCGAAACCGTGAGAGCGCGATCCCTCGCCGTCCTGTGGAGCCGCCTTCTTGTTTCATCGACCCCGTGCTTAGCTGCCATATGATCCTTCGAGGCCTTCCGGTCTTCCACTCTCAACGAGCAGCCCTCCCACCTGCAGGTGAACGGCACGTCGTTCTGCGCGTTTGGGGCACGACGTCTCACAGGAGGCTTCACCGTGGGTTCCGGCTGGGTGTGGCGCGCGTGCGCGTCGTACAGCGCGAGGGCCCAGGGGCGGGGGTGGCTGAAGGGGGGGAGCACACGGTTGCAGGCGAGCGAGGGAGCGTGGGAGCGCGCGGACGTGCCGGGATGGCTGGGGAGGAGGCCGTAGGCGGGAACGAGGCGTCCGACGAGGAGGAGAAGGAGAAGGAGGATAGGTCCGAGACGGCGGGAGAGGAAGGTGGTCCCTCAACGTCGGACATACGGATGTCCGTGCTGAGGTCATAGTTGAGCTCGGTGGATACGAAGATGAGCACCGCAGACGTACCGGAGAGCGCTTTGGTGGAACAGCTCCCAATCGTCCTCCACCACCGCAAGACGCCCGCTGCTGAACTCCCCATCGAAGGTGCTATACGCGCCTGAGAGTCAGCACAGCGTCGACAATCGTGTTGAAGGTCCGCAAGTGGACGAACAACTCACAGGGGGCGCCAAGAGCCTGATAGCGCACGCCCACAATGAGCAGCGCATGGGGACACACTTGGAGTGGGCACATCGCATACAGCTTTCCCGTGGTACCAAGGTACTCTTCGAGTCACTCCAGGTTGGCGGAGGTGATGGCGATTCCGGGAACCACGACTGTCTTCCTGCACACATCAAGTGTTTGAACAGGGCGGTGAGGTCAGAGAAGCCGTCCTTCGTCTTCGGGTCCCGCCTAGCCTTGCAGTCCCCCACCCACTTGCACACCTGGCGCCCCTTCACATGGTCCACTGCCGTGACGTCCGGCCAGTGTTTCGCGAGAAGGTGCTTGCGGTAATCACCGGCCACAATTCCAGTGTCGCAGCCCTCCCACTCCGCCTCGTTCTCCACGCGTGCCGGCGTCGCACGCGACTTCTTCTCCTTGGTGGCAAGCGCGTCTGGCTCAGGCGCAGCCTTACGCTTCCCTAGCGCCTTGGCAGACGTGGAATGTAGCGCAGTAGGTAATAGGTCATTCATGTTTTCCAGAGCGCACTGGAGATAAGGTGGCTCCCCATGGAGAAGTACGAGTGCGGCAGCGAGGGAGCACAAGATTCTGCATGACGGCATGGTCGATTGCCTGTTCTCGGAGGTAGGATACTGGCCAAAAATTGATGGGGGATGATGATGCAGGGGATGTAAGTGCAGAGTTAGTCCTCGCCAGAGGCAGTACTTATAGGAGTCTCACCTGCAAAGAGTGGATATGAGATGTCACCACCGGGGTTTCAAACCCCTTGGTGACACGGAGAACGACGCGTAGAATCAAGTGTTTGTCCCCCTGGTTGCGTTTCCTGTGAACTCAAGAAAGTAAACATGCGCTTTGAAGTGAAGCGCAAAGATGAAATATTCTCGTTGCGCAAGCGTCTGATTTTGAGCACACCATCGTGGACGTCGTCATTCAAGTTTTAAGAGCGATTGGGAGCTGTGCTCAAAGAGCGATGGTGTGATGCATCACACCCGTATCGGAAGGTCTTTGGGGCTAGAAAGTGTTCTTGACAGCATTTGCATGACTCCGTTTCCCTACGCACCAGGGGCGTAATCAAGGAAACAAGATCGTCCTGGTGCCGTACATATTTCCGCAGACGCGGACTGATCGGGCGGCTCCGACTCGTCTTGGTGCCGCCTTGCGGCACCGGCATAAGGACAACAAAAGGTCATAACGGAATATCTATGACATGAATTGCATCAGTTTAGAGTGCCAAGAGTTAGCCGTACCACGAGATTGAGCGTACCTTCGCTGTCGAGGTTGAAGCACGATGAGTGCACCGACCAACCCCCAATATTAGCGCCCAATGCGTCTATTTCCCGCCACCACTCCCACGTGGCTACCTTCGCGGCGCTAGCTAAGCTTTGCCACTTCGTCTTGCCATCGTGCGCTGCTCTACATACCGCCAGAAGTACGAAGGTACATTTTCCAGGGCATTTTCCCATCAGTGATACTATCTTAACTCCTATTGATAATTTATATGATGTCTAGAATGCAAGACCATTCGACAGTTTGCCCCTACTCAGAACTCGCCTCGAATCTCGATGAGCGTCGGCGAGAGACTCCAAGGATGACTAGTGCAGAGATGTTTTAGACTTGGCGGCGCACTCAATCCTGGACCGATTTGAGGCAGTAAGGAAGATCTGCCCCTCGCATACCAGCCATTCGACCCACGCGATGCCCAGCGTAGATGGAATCGAGCTCCTGACGAAGCGCAAACACAAGGTTGTCTCTCATTCCCAGTGCAGCCCCCATCATCTGATATCCTTCTCATACACAGTTCCACGCTCGCACTCGGTCAGCGTCGAAAAAATCTTCGGTCGAAGGCAGTATCTGTCCCATGACGAGGTGGATTGCCAAGTTTGAGTCCAGGGGTCGCAGACCGCATGACTTCAGGACATCGTGGTCAGAGGCAAGCAAGTTGCCGACCGTAGATGATTGGAACAAGAGATGCCTTTCTATTCGTGCTGACGCCCCTGAGGACTACCACATCGGGAGTCGCACTAGCCTCTCACGTATGGAACGCGCAGCCTCGACATAACTTTCTTAGTCAAGAGAAGTCAGAGAACCCATCCTTAGTCAAAGTTGAGTTCGCACGCAAGTTCTACTCACGGATGTCATTTTGTCTCAGGATCAGGGCTCAGTGGTACGTATAAAAGCGATGTCTCATACCTTCCCCGCCGTTGTCAGCATCCACCGACTATGCCGAACGACCACCTGCCAGTAACCAACCCCGGTGCTGAGCTGGCACCCCTCCTCGCGGCTGTTCCGCCCGCCATGGAGTCGATGCTCCCCGACGTCAACGCTACGCGAGCTTGGTTCGACGTCAATCTCATAGACGCCATACACCGTGACCAAAAACCGCACCTACCTCCCGGTATGTGAGGTGCACATGTGAGCGTATGCCGCGCCTGCTAAACTTCGCATTGCCTTCAGAGACGGCCTACACCTCGAAGGACCACACGTTGGCTGTCGAGGGCAGCGAGATCACCGTGCGCAGCTACGTGCCTGCGTCGGCTACGGACGACACATGCTTCCCAATGCTGTTTTGGACACATGGCGGAGGTAAACGCCGCCGTCGCATTTGTCATCTCACTGCGCTAAGAATCTGCACTATAGGTTGGGTTATCGGTAACCTCGAGATGGACGATTATTACCTCAAGATCCTCAGCGTCGAGCTGCAGCTGGTGATAGTTAGTCCTGACTACAGGTTAGTCCGATCGCGTGCGCCGCGCCGCATTGGTCACGTATACTCATCCTACCGAGACTCGCCCCGGAATACCCTTTCCCGACGGGCGTAGACGATGCGTTCGCGGCCTTAAAATGGGTGAGTTTTTATAACAGCGCTATGTACACCTACTCTAACATACTACCAGGCCAAGCAGAACGCTGAAACCTTCAACGCCGACCTCCGCAAGGGCTTCCTCGTAGGAGGGCCATCTGCAGGAGGGAACCTCGCCGCCGTCCTCGCTCATCGCGCCAAGGACGACCCGGAGCTCGCCCAATACCCACTGACTGGACAGATTATGCAGTACCCAGCCACAGTGCACCCCGATGCGGTTCCCGAAGAGTACCGCTACGATCTGTTCTTCGATATCGCATGGCTACGCTAATCTAAGCAATGCATAGGTACAAGGAGAAGTACACCGCATATGGGGAAATGACGGACGTCAACATCCTCCCCACGCGTTTCATGCACGAGTTCTTCCGTGCGTCTCCCCATCTACGTCGACCGGCTCGATCAATCCGACTGACAATCTCAGTAGAGCTGCTGCAGGGCCCTCCTACAGACCCAGACGTATCGCCACTCCTGAATGCTTCCTTTAAGGGTCTTCCACCCGCCCTGGTGCAAGTATGCGGCATGGACCCGCTCCGCGACGACGGGCTTCTCTATGCAGAGAGGCTGACGAAGGCCGGCGTGCCCACAAGGCTGCACGTGTGAGTACCAGCATGCGCATGCGACGCGGCCCGCTCATGAACTTGAACGGTGTGCGGCAGTTATCCGGACGCGCCGCACGGATTCCACCTTATCTTCCAACATACGAAGATTGCGCAGACATTTGAAGAAGACTTGAAGGCTGCACTGCGCTGGATGCTGGCGGGTGCGCCGAGCGACGGACAAGAAGCGGCGCCGATGCGACCGACATAGTTCCATATTTTTGAGTATCCGAAAGGCTGAAATTCGCAGCCGTATGAGATACCCCGCAACAGGCATCCCCAGTTGTTTGCTTTCTTCGTCTCCTTCCCAGTACATGAATGAATCATCGATACAGATCTCACTGGCATACCAACTAGTCCAGCTGCGAGTACCATGCGCGCCCCGTCGCTCACCAGCCATGGCCCTCCAACCACCCACGCAAGGCATCATTCACCTCGTCAGCGCGTTCGAGATGAGGCCAGTGGCCGCTCTCTACGTCATAGTACTCGACCTCCGCCCCGTACTTCTCCATGAAAGTTTTTGCCGCCTGAGGCGTGCACACATAGTCTTTCAGCGCGAGGAAGACAACTGAAGGCGCTTTCAGCTTCCATGCCTCTTTGGGAATTCCTGGGATTACGACCACCGTGAGAGACCGCTATGCTTGATGAGAGCAAGCCATACGTACTGAGACTATCCTGCAGGTTGACATTCTCCACCTGTGCGCGGTACCAATTTACGGAGGACTGGATCCCGTTCGCGAGTAGTGCGTCGCGGAGAGCTGTGTATTCCTGCGGAGATGTCTGAGCACAACCTGACGGCATATCGCATGAAAGGGAGATCACTCAGACCTGGTACTCGAGGTAGGACGGTCGTCCAAGCTGCACGTTCCCTTCAACGAATTCCGCAAACTTTCCGCGCTGCACCAGGTAGATACGCCAGTTCTCCGCGTCCTCCGTATACGCGATCTGGAGGAAGCTGTCGACCTATATGGCTGTTACTCATTTGCATGGACCCATCGGTGAAGCCCGACTTACGTGCTTCTGAACGACGCTGCTGGCATTGTCCCTTAACAGGAACTGCCAGTACGCGAAAGCTTCGTACCCGAGCACCTCTTTAGTACGCGCCAGCTCTTTCTCGAGATCGAAGTGAGTGGTGATGGGCTCCGAGAACGCGACCGCGAGCCACCCATGCGCGAGGAACGCATCGGGGTAAAGGACAGCAAGGCGGGAATGGAGCGGCGAGCCCCTGGGCCATGTTAGAGTCAGTCCGGACGTGCAGACATACGGTATGTAGATAGACTCACCAATCGTGGCTTATTCCGACCACCTTGTCGACTCCTTCGACCGCAAGGATGTCCATGATGTCGCGCGCCATGGCGTTCATTCTAAACGCTTGAGCATCCAAGGGCTTGGCGGTACCTCCGGCTCCCAAGAGGTCTGGAGCTAAAATACCGTATCCCAGCGGTTGGAAGTAGGCGACCTGCTTGTGCCAGTCGTAGGCGGTCGACGGAAAGCCGTGCAAGAGGAGCAGAGCGGGCTTTCCTAGGGCCGGTGGAGACCAGTAGTACCGGTATGTGAGGCCTCGTTGGACGAGTACTTCTTTGTATAGGGTCAGATTCATGGTTGGAGCGTGGACTGGGAACCTGTATTCTAAGGAACAACGCTGCCGGTGTTATATGGTGTCGCTTGAGACTGCATCTGCGACGATGAGGTAAATGCGGGATTACGGGTCGTGCTGTCATATACGCGCTGTCAGAACATCGTAAACGAGAGATCGTGAAAGCTTCGGGCTTCGGGCTCAGCTGGTTGGCTTGACTGTTGAGAATTCTTGGTATGCGACGCTATGAGTGTACGAGGTCTCGCCAATTGCATGGAAATCACGGCGATGATGACACTCCGCCTCTTGCGGCCAGATCAATTCTCACGACGGTAGCCTGCGCCAGTCGAGCGTGGATAACGGCCAGGCAGACCGGAAGGTGGGCGCCGCCACTTAGTAGCGCTGCATGACTTCAAAGCAATCAGTGACCGAGCCCGAGCCTGCAAGTACAGAAGACAACACTTACCAAATTTCTCCAAGTCCCATCATCCCGTATACACGTCAGCTTCGGTGGATCTCTGGGATGCCTCGGCCATGATGATTGGCCATTGGCATAGGATATCGTACCCTCGCTCAATATATGACCTCGCGCAGCGGTAATAACATGCCGACCCTCCTTCTCGATTCAAGATATGGTCCGAGTCGTACGTCATGTCCTGGTACACCAGTATCTTGAGGACCCACATCACAGTTCCTCCCTCGCCAGCCACCGGTTCGCAAGAGCCAACGAACGGACCGGCTGGTCGTATGGCGCCTACATAACGTCAAGATCCAGGTTAGCACAAGGGGACTACTCATACTCGCGTGTTTATCATGAGGACGCACCAGATGCCCAGCGTCCGCGATCGTCGCGAAGGTCAACCCACCACCGCTCCTAGTCAACCCCGCCGCCACCCCATCGACAAACCACTCCCGTAGCGGCTGCGCCCTGAACGCCCCGTTCCCGGTCCACTCCAGACTGCGCGTCATGCGGTCGTTTCCAATCTAGCCGAACGTCGGTGAGCACCCAGATACCCGAGTCATTCAACAACATTCCCCGGACGCACCCAGTTAGCGACCCAGTCGTTCGAGCCGACGTACACGAGCACGCGCACGCCGCGCTCGAGGAGCGCCGCGAGGTAGTGGTCCGCGCGGTAGCTGTACAAGTCGAGGCCTGCGATGAACTCGAGGCTCACGCGCCAGGAGTTGATGCTGAAGTTGCCGCGCACGGCAGGGTCGACGCCGATCGCATCTTGCACGGCCGGGAGGCTTAGGTAGCTCTGAATGTCGCTGGAGGTAGGACTTAGATAGGCTAAAAGGGGTGCGCGGGGGTGCTGCGAACCTGATTTCGGGGTAACAGCCGTCAGGAGCGCCGGAGCTGCAAGAGGTGATAGTGCGTCAGGAACCATTTCCTGAAGGCTAAGGGCGAGCGTTGTTGCGCCACTCACCATGGTCGTGCACGGTCGTACGGGTTACGCGTGGGGTTCTCGCCTAAGGTTTCGTCAGCGGGCTACTAGCAGAAGCTGGGAGAATTTCTGGTACTCACCCACATACACGTCCCCAAGCTGCCAACAGAAATTGGAGGCCGCGGCACAGTCGATTCTGTCAAACTGATCGATGCAAGCCGCCTGCATACGCTTCTGGCATCGAGGGACCTGCGAGGCGTGATCAGTTGACGTGTTCAGACTGAGAGACATGGGCTAGTGCTAACGAGTTGCTTCAGGTATACGCAAGTGCTGAGGGCACGGTAAATTAGAGTTGAGAGTCACTGTAGTGATATAGCAACGACTTACGCGATATCGTCGACGGGAGGATAGATGGGGTCGGCGCATCGTGCGTCGTACCACGAAAGTATTAAAGACAACCACTCTGTCCCTCCATTTCCTATCGCGGTATAACGAAAGAAGTCAGACTCTGGTAGTGGAAAGTATGAACGAGTGAATTATGGCTTACCGATCATGACGGACGAGAGGTTCACGGGGGCTACTCCGCGCTCCACTAGCTTTGCGTTTTGGTCGTAGATCGCAGACGCATATACAGGCAGGTAACGACCCTGAGATTCTGTTGTAAGTGACTTTGCGCACAGGGACACATTGATAAAGACAGACCGCGTAAGACTCTCCTGCGAGATGAAGTGGCCTTCCCTTGAATTTCGTGAAGTGTTCGAAGAAGATGGCGATGAAGGCCGCGATGTCTTTAGATGCGTCGATGGTGTTGTCCTATTTTCTTGACGCATTAGTAACCACAGAATATAGCCTCCCGTACGGAGCGCCGCGGAGGAGGGAAGAGACACTCACGACGCTCTCCCCGTACTCCGCGTAGGAGAAGCCCACGCCAACGGGCTGGTCGATGAAGAACACGTTCGCGTGCTTGGTCCAGGAGTACTCAAACGGAACGGTGGCGTTTGGACCGTTTATCCTACACGGGCCTAGGTGATGTCAGTCAGTTTTATTCTATGCCTTCACGTATCGGAGTAAAGCTTCGTACCGAGTTCCATGAAGAGTCCATATGAAGACGATGAACCCGGACCGCCATTGGTCCAAAACACGACATCATCGGTGTCGGGGTCCCCTCTGCTCTCAAAGAAGTAGAAGAACAGATGGCGCGCTTCCACATCGATGTAACCAGTGTATGCCCTGCGTGTTCAGTTGCATCAAGTTATAGCGGTCAAAGCGCGGGAAAGAAGGAGCCCTTACCTGACGGACTCGTCGCAGAAATGCGACTGCTTGACACGTACACTGTGACGAGGGAACGCGGGATGGGCAAGCGTCGTGAACTCAGATGCGGTGAGCGCGCCGAGCTCCCCCACTGGTGTAAACATGCCCGCGTTGTACTCCGTGTATGGAGTGGTTGGATTAGAATCCTGCACCGACAACACGGGCCATGGTAGCGGTTGAGATAAATGTTGTCCGGAGACTGCGCCCGAAACCGTGACAACCGCGGTCAGAGCCAGTCCGAAGAAGGCAGCGAGTGAGTAGGCCATAATGCAAGCAGCTAAGTGCAGTGCTGATGTCTAGCTTTATGGGCGAGTCAACCAGCTACGGCGCAATGCCTTGTTGCGGGCGCAGCAGTGAGAGTGAACGGTCGCACGCGGTAGCCGCTGCGCTCCACCAAATGGCTGGAGATGACAAGTTGACTCGCTTCGGGACCGGCATGAGCGCCAGCAGAACCTTAACCCAGCACATACTGAAAGACATTCGATGACCACAACGCAAGGAGTGTACTCCCCAAGAATCCCCATGTTTCAACACGACACACAATATCCTACAAATCTTGCCACCCTGCTTTTATCAAAGAGTTATCAGAGAGAAGTTCCCTCAAACCACCTCTTTGCCAGCTCCAACGACTGGACCGGTCGGTCAAGCGGTGCCTGCATAGTATGATAATTCAGCAAATTGAAGGCACAGCGAAATGTCTGGGATACACGCACAAAATGTCCCGCACCGTCGATGGTCGCGAACGTCAGCCCCCCACCACTCCTGGTCACGCCCGCAACCTCCCGATCGACAAGCCACGGAACGAGAGACTGGTTCCGGAACGCCTCCTGCCGCGTCCACTCCAGCCCAAGCGTCATGCGCTCCGTTCCGATCTGGATCACAGGCCGAACGGTTCAGCACAGATCTCACACGCAGAAGGACGCGGAAGGACGAGGCGGGTACACACCCAGTTGCAGATGTAGTCTGCCGCGCCGACGTACACGAGCGCGCGCACGCCGCGCTCGAGCAGTGCGGCCAGGTAGAACGGCGCGGGCCACGCGTACCAGTCGTAAGTCGTCTGGAACGCGTCGAACACCGCGCGCGACTCGTACTGGAACGGCCCGCGCTTCGCGGGGTCGACGCCCAGCAGGTCCTGCGTCGCGTTGCTGCTCAGGAAGTCGACCATGTGTCTGGAGGCGTGTGAGTTGGCAGGCTGCGTACGGGGCGAAGGGGGGGGGGGGAGCACGCACCCGATGATGGGGTAGCAGTCCTTGGTGCTTGCCATGCCCGTGCTGATACCGTTTTCAGTCACTCAATGTCATGTGTGGATAGCAAATCGTACGTACCAAGGCCGTGTCCGATCATAGTAGTTCTTGTTCGGATCTGGTGGGACGGCAGAAGTGAGTACGGAGATATCCGCTAGCTAGTATATTTAATCCGAGCACTCACTCTTGAAGTGGGCATCGGTTGCGGCTACACACACATTGAACGCGGCCCTGCAATCGATAGCGTCAAACCTGTCAAGACAGGAATCCTTGAAGCGTTGTTCGCATCGTGTCATCTGTCATGCGTGCGTCGTTATACTTCGAACAGTCCTCAGACTTGGGTGGCTCGGGCTCGAGTTTACCTGCTGTTTCAAGTGCACGCAAGAGCTACGAATCAAGGTATGGTCAACGCATCGCATTATCGGCAAATGATTGTAAGCTACGCACGAGATGTCGCTGATGGGAAGCCCCAGCGTGGAGTCGGCACACTGCGCGTCGTAGTAGGACAGAAGCATGGTCGAGAAGTCGGTGCATCCATTACCTATATCCAGCTTGTGAGCGATACAGCTCTATCCCCCATAACGATGCCTCCGAGTCAAACACAGACCTATCATGACGGATGTGAGGTTGATCGGTGCTACACCCGCAGCCGCGAGCTCCGCATTCTTGTCGTATATCGCGGATGCGAAGACGGGAATGTATCTGCCCTGGCGCCCATAGTTAATCACATATATGCCCTTTATCCCCAGGATGTCGAGGACGGACTCACCCCATACGACTCGCCAGCGAGGTGAAGCGGTCGCCTCTTGAACTTCGTGAAGTGCTCGAAGAAGATCACCATGAACGCGGCAATGTCATTTGCCGCCTCCTGCGTTGTCGTCTGGTTGCTCACGGAGATCGTGAACATCAGGCACCAAGTCTACGCCGCGGACAGCGGACGTACCACCGCCTCCCCGTACTCCGCGTACGAGTATCCGACGTCCACGGGCTGGTCGACGAAGAAGATGTTCGCGTACTCATTCCACGACCACGGGTTGCGCTCGGTGCTGTTCGTGCTCGTCACACGGCACGGACCTGATAACGGGACGAACACGCTCTCCTGGTCAACATGCTGCTCCCATAGCGCAAGCCAAAGATACTGTGCGCACCGAGTTCCGCGAACAGCCCAATAGCAGATGATCCCCCGGGACCGCCGTTCGTCCAAAACATGACATCGTCATTGTCGGGGTCACGCCTGCTCTCGAAGAAGTAGAAGAACAGGTGGCGCGCCTCGATGTCGATGTACCCGGTGTAAGCCCTGCACAGACATTGAAATATGCTCATGTCAGCGCTCGATTCTCAACATTCTCCGCTTAGGTACTGCGGAAAGTGATCTAGACTGACCTGACCTGCTCGTCGCAGAAATGCGACTGCTTCACGCGCACGCTGTGGCGGGGAAATGCCGGGTGGTCTAGGCGGGTGAAGGTAGTCGACGATAGTGACGAGAGGTTGCCGAGAGGGGTGAACAACCCCTCATCGTACGCACCATACGCTGCAGCACCACCTCCCGGCACTTGTAGAGGGGCCTGGAAGGTGTGTTGGCTGGTAGCGTGCAGCGCAAAAGATGCTCCGGCGAGCACTTGCGCCAAGACGGTGGTCAAGCGCATTACTTTCTGTGCGCAACCCGGCCCGTTTTACTGTGGTTGGTTGCGAAGGGGTCTCCGCGCACGATGGGCGGATAAGAAGGTCTTATTTAAAGGAGCCTTGACATGGGAAGATGTGGGGCCTTCTCCCAAAAAGTCCGCCCTTGCGCCGATGGTCCCGCATGTTCGCGGAGTGCCGATTTGCGTTTTTGTGTACCTGAGCCTAAACGCACTATCGCCTGTGGGTCCGAACCCGATGCAATGTCAATATTCCTGCTTGTCATCCTACTCGTCGAACACAGTTGTCCACGATGAGAACGTTACGCAACATACTACCTTCGAGAGCCTCGCGTTGCAGCGACAAGCTGCACGCGTAGTATGCGATTCCGGTGGCCTTTACCGCGCTAGTTGCTGCTCGCGCCGGATATCAGATCGCAGCTTGGGGGAAAGACGGGCGCATCATCCGCAGGCGATAGACGCGAACGCAAATACCGAGCTTGGAGGCTGCAGATTACACTGCAGTGTTGCTGGCGGCGACGCACCGCCGTCGGCTGCAGCCTACCTGAAGCCATGTTGGGTCCGTATCCATTTGAAGCATGACCGTGCACCAGTGAATAGCCTGGCGAGACAGCGACGAACGGCGCCGGCCTGCGTATACGACACTCGGAGCATAGCAGGGTATACAGTAACATCTAAGAGGTTCAATTAAGACAAGATATCTGCGCACGGAATCAGCACGCCCACATAGGACAGAACATTGAACGTGAATACGCACTATATGTAGCAATAATGGCCGAAGGCCCAGACCCCGATCCCTAAATCCAACATCCAGCTAGCCTCTCGCAGCAGAGACCAACGCACATCCACCCTCAACCCAATCCATATATCATGGACCGCGGCTCACAGCTCAGGCGAGCCCGTGGCACGGCTCAGGACCTTCGACCCAAACGAGCTCACGTTCTCGATCGACGCGTTGAGACCCCAGCTCGCAGCGTCCTTGAGGCGGAGGAGCGAGTCGGCTGCGCCCGCGGCGTCGCTGCCATAGAGGTAGTATTCGGCGCGTGCGTAGAGGAAGGAGAGGTGGTGCGGGAGGTAGAAGAAGCCGGCGAACGCGAGGGCGAGCAGGATTGCATACATCACGTACACTGGGGATGCGGGAAGCGGTGAGCATGCGGACCCTTCAAGGGGGAATCTAGTAGAGTTGAATGTGATACTCACTGACGATGAACCTCTCCCAGGGCTCCATCATGGAGAGTGCGAAAGTGGCCTCAATCCAGATGCGTCGCCGCCAGAAGAAACGGGCAATGGGGGAAGAGGGCTTGCCGTACGGACAGTGGAGACCGAACAGGATTTGTGGAATAGTCGCCTCGCGCCTCCACTCGTGATAAGACATAGCAGCAGTGTAGTATGCGGGGTCGGACACGGTGGAGGGAGGCATGCTGGTGTATGTATGGGATGGATGTGCTGACGGGGTCGTTATGAAGGTCGTTGGGCAGTAAAGTTCACAGAGAGCTGGCAGTCGTAGGGGTGAGTGCTGTCAGGACGAAAGAGAGAGATGGGCAAGAGATGGGGTTGTTGTGGGGGAGGACCTGGAGAAGGCGATGGTTAAATAAAATCGGCCGCGGTGACACCTTCCGGGCTCTGTATACTTACCCAGACTTATCCACGGCCCGTATCGGCGCCGGTTCCTTGTGCCCCATCAACCGCCAATCTTTGGGCTACTACCATGAGCGCCGGCCCCGGTGGCATATTCTAGGCCCCCGGCCGCAAGGCCGGTCTCGGCCTTCTCCTCTTCTCCGGAGCCCTCATCTCGCAAACGACGACGATCCCTTACCATCCCCCTTACACCCTTCGATCCTCCAGCCCACCTACGCATAGCTACGCCAGCGGGGACCCTATGATGTTGGTTATAACGTCGAATTGGTAGTACCTCTATCGCTCATCAAGCTCTCAACTGCGCAACCCTGCGTTCACGAAGATGACCCGTTGCACTCAGTCGACAATGCCACATCACGTCCTAATAGCGCGAGGGGCTTCCCAGCCGCACTGCGCGCACGTCAATACGTGACGCGCCACATCAGCACCAGGCAGGGCTCTAGGAAGAGCTACGCGTTTCGTGTCGTCACGCACAGGTTTCTCGAGCGCGGGCCTGCGCAGGCGCGACGGTTATTGGCAAATCGCTCCGGACCCGACGTGTCAGATAGAACCTGAAGATGCCAATGGTATGTGAGTGCATATCAAGTATGCTGGCCCCGAATGTGTCCTTGTAATGTCGTGCAGTCGTGTGCATGCTACAAGTACTGATAGGTTCGGGCAGGGATTTGGCCCACACACAGACATGAAAGGACGCATTGCTCTTCGAGCCTACGCATCATGGCTCAGCGCTCGGCTTCATCCACCATCCGCCGATTGTACAGGGAAAATCCGCTACCGCCGCGTGATGCTAAACGACAACGTAACACTGCACCGACGGACGCCTTGGTTCGGGGCCTGTCCGCAGCGCCCTCAAAATACAACTCGCAGACGCCATCAGCCACGAGCGCACTCCGATTGTAGGTCACCATAGTTGTCAACGCCGACGGAAGACTGACGCGGCGGCGACTACATAAATGAAGGGAGTGTGCGTACCTCGCGCGAATCTTCCCGTCCCTCGCGCCCACCGCTTGACCTTGTTGTTCTCTCTTGTGCTCTTGCGTTTGCATCCTGGCGCATCATCACCCGCCCTGGTGATATGGTCCAACGAGAAGGCACCTCACGAATCCTTCTACCGCTGTCTGGCTTCGGTCTTGGCTAGCTCTGGTGTTTCTCTTGGCTGCTGCAGACCAATATCAAGATCGACCATAAACCATACCGTACGTCACTGGTTATAACAACTGAATATTAGAGTGGCCTATCTGCCGGCAACACGATGACGGACAGAGTCAGCACCGTTGTACACGCTGCCCTAGCCGCAGACTATACACTCACAATGTACGTTCAATCCCAATCTAGTAATACAACTCGTGACTTTACATATTCCAGCTCCATGCGGCCGCCTGATGTTCGATCCGCCGATCCTGCCCTCTAATACGACGTGAGTTGCGTTGCGGGTAGGATATGGCCGCGCGTTCAAAGGTGCCAAACGGAAATGTTGTGACGCGCCCAGTCGACGAGGTGACGCGCGTGGATGCCCGCGCCGATCGTCTCCTCGCTGCCGAGGTAGTAGAGAAGGCGGCCGTGCAGCAACGGGAGCTCTTGAGGCATAATCTTGTACACCCCGGTGAACACAAATACCAGGAGCAGGTAGAAGAACGCCACTGTTGGACACGAGCTGTGGTCAGCACGGGTCTCCTTATACTTCGCGCAGGATTACACAAAGGCACGAGCCTAAAGAGGGCGAAATAAACTCACATACGAGGATCTTCTCCCAGGGCTCGAGCAGAGATAGCCCCCAGGTCGTCTCAAGCCAGAAGCGCCACCGCCAAAGGAACGCCCCGACTGCGTTCTTCGGCGGGCGATACGGGACGTCGATCGCGAATAGCGTCTCCGCGATCGTTGGTACGTGCTTCCAGTGCTCTAGTGAGTTCCGCATCGCGTCTGTGTTTGTGCCGGGCCTGGTCGTTAGTTGTGGACGTCCTTGTGGGCGTATATGCGTGTGTGCGTGCGTTGATATGCCGAGGCGAGAGCGGGTTGTAGGTGTACCGCAGGGGCGACTTGTCAGAAAGATGGGTGAGTGATGCGGGGATAGGTGTGGGGTAACGGGTTGGCGGGGAAGAGGGTGGGTTTTCGGAGCAAACTGGAGGTGTGAGGGGGCCGAGAGAAGAAAAGGAAGGGGTGAGCAGGGCAAGGCAACGCTTGCCGTCCACGTTCAAATACGACTCACAAGGCCTTCTTCGCTCTCCCTGTTCCGTCCGAGGTCGACTACTCCGAGACCGCATTGCGAGCGTGTCGCCCGAACCTGACCTCCGAATCCCCGATCCCTGCTTCTCGAGCCAACGCGGCCGTGTTTGCCCCCGCTCCGCCCAGGTACGTCTCTGTACACATCGTCCTTGTCGACTGATCTGTGATATGAAATTATTATGTCTAGCACAGTGGATGCTCTGTGCGTGGAGACTTGGCGTTGTGGTGCTATGTCCGGCATAGCCACGGGCATCGGGGTGAAAACCCGCAAGGCGCTTCGGAAGCCTGCCCTACCATGCGTATTCCGAACGTCGCCGTAGGACGATTGGGTAATCTCTTAGTCAGAGGTTCACCAGAAGCTTCGGACGCAACGCCCAATCCTGTTAGACTACATTTGCATATAGCAGTCGGGAGTTGCGAATCTGGTATGCTATCGCAGAAGGGGTGAGTGATCGAGGCGTGTTAGAGCGAGCCCGACCAGTGAACGTACAACGCGAACGGGAGTTTGAGATAATGATTTGCGTTCACTGACAAAAATAGAACACACAGAGTCGCACATCCTCGCATCTTGATGTTATGCCTCCCTTGATGTTTTGCCATTCACCGGGCTACGGGTTGTCCCGGAACGGATGAGTGCGGCGTGCAATGTGAAAACGCCGGGAAGTTCAGGACGAGCTACGATTCCTTCGGCGTTCAATGGCTTATTCTAACCGTATATTACAACCTGTTTGGATCCAGGAGCGAGTCGAAGCGTCGGGGCCCGATGTGTGTCGCGATATTTGCACGGTGAGATGACCAGAGCTCTCCTTCGGTTGCGGGAGCTTGAACCTTTCGCGTTGGGACATGCGAAACTGCATCGTTTCAATACACTTCTCAATACATGTGGGTGTTGAGCTGATGGTAGTTATATGCAGTGTGCACGGCGGGTATCTGAGACTTGGAAGTTCTGCCAACTTGAAAGGACTCGGATCCGGAGGGCGCATGGCATAGGACGAGCGTCCGAATGCGGCAAGGCGGCGCCGACGTTGCGGCAGCGATGATGACATAGATCTCGATGTGTTCGCGAGATATGTTTCGATCACTGAGTGCAACTTTGGGGCACTTCTTGAACATGCGCCGAGGATATATACCCCGTCTTCCCTTCCCCGGGGCTCTCTACGGCGTCTCTCTCTCCCCCATTGCACGACGCTCACAAACGACCATCCCTCATGGTCGTCCACACACGCCTCCTGGCACTCTCGCTCTTTACGACTTTCGCGCTCGCTACCCCGCTCGCTTCTCTTAAGCTCTCTCGGGACCTCCTTGTTCACGACTCACGCGACACTATTCCCTTTGGATTCTCTTTCAAGGCGCTCGCTGCGCCGAAAACTCCCCTCACGCTCCGGATTGCCCTTGCACAGAAAACTTCGGACGCCGTCGTAGATGCACTCTACAGCGTGAGTGATCCATCCAGCGACACGTATGGCCAACATTTGTCAAAGACGGAGGTGCGTTTACTTCTTATCCCAACTTTTGTAGGTTGCTCAAAGCGCCATAGGCTGCTCAACTTGCCGCCCCCGATGCAGCCAGCGTGACGGCTGTCAATGCCTGGCTCGCAGAGCACGGCCTGAACGCGACCGCACTCACGCCTGCAGGTGATTGGATGGAGGTTCAGGTGGACGTCAGCACAGCCAACACCCTCCTCGCTGCAAACTACTCTCTCTTCGCCCAAGGAGACTCTGGTCTCCAGGCCGTCCGCACCCTGGCGTATTCCATCCCGGCGGCGTTGAAGGGCCATGTGGATCTGATCCACCCTACTACCGCGTAAGTCCCGTCGGTTCGAAAGTTCATGCCTTTCGTGCACGCGTAGCAAACCTCATGATAATCTGTTGCTAACTATCATGTTGTGTTTAGCTTCCCTGCGCCTGTCCAATCCAATCTTATTGTGGGCAAACGCGCCTTTCATGAGCCTCTTTTGCCGCGCCGGGACCAGACGTCGAAGTGCTCGAACGGCACGACTCCTGCTTGCCTTCAAGAGTTGTACAACATTCCTACGACTCCGGCCACTGTTGCCTCCAACACACTGGGTGTGACGGGTCGCTTCGGGAACAACGTGCACTACACCTTCCTTGAGGTACCCTCGCCTGTTGAAAAGAACGCGAGGCCCAAGTTTATTTTGCCTTTTGCAGGAATTCTTGAAGCAATATCGCCCAGACATGGATCCGGCGACCAACTTCACTGTTACGCTGCTCGATGGCGGAAACAATGACCAGGACGTGCCTTCCGTATCCGAAGGAGTAAGTTCGTTCATGGCGTACCGGAGAAACGTGCGCTGACATTGCCTTCACAGGAGCTTGATATCCAATACACCGTAGGTCTTGCCACGGGCGTACCCGTAAACTACATCATGGTTGGAATCAAGCATCAAGATGGCGACCTCGAGGGCTACCTCGACGAGGTTAACCACTTGCTCTCGCTCGACACTCCCCCGCAGGTCCTCACTACGAGCTACGGCTTCGCGGAGAGCAGCCTCTCCTTCGAACTCACCGAGTAGGTGTCATACTGTTGGGATGTGAAGCTGTGACTCAGCTGTTACCATTCTCTAGCAAACTTTGTAAGGCTTATGCACAGCTCGGGGCCCGCGGCGTATCCATCCTCTACGCTGCCGGCGACAGCGGTGTAGGCTGCAAGCAGAACAGCACATCCTTCGTCCCGACGTTCCCATCCAACTGCCCATAGTATGTCACCACCCGTTTTCTGCTGCCTGCCTCAAGGTCTGACCCTCTTCGCTCGTAGTGTCACCTCCGTCGGCGGCACGCAAGGCTCCGCCCCCGAAGAAGTCTGGGGCGGCTCCTCCGGCGGCTTCTCCAACTACTACCCCACCCCCGCCTACCAATCCACCGCCGTCACCACCTACCTCGCCACCCTCTCCAACGCCACCGCCAGCGCGGGGCGCTTCAACGCGAGCGGGCGCGCGTTTCCGGACGTCTCCGCGAAGGCGGACGACTTCCGCGTGTGGGAGAACGCGACCGCGAGCCTGTTCGGGACGAGCGCCGCGAGCCCCGTGTTCGCGGGCGTCGTCGCGCTGCTGAACGACCGCCTCGCGGCGCGCGGGAAGGCGCCGCTCGGGTTCTTGAACCCGTGGCTGTATGCGACGGGCGTGCGGGGGCTCAATGATGTCACGGCCGGGAATAATACGCTCGAGTGTAATGGGGAGGACGTCGGGTTCGAGGCGGCGCCGGGGTGGGATCCGGTGAGTCGCTTGGTGTCTTTCTGGAGGCACTTTACTGATGCTTTCGGAATGTGCGACAGGTCACTGGGCTCGGGACGCCTGATTTCGACAAGCTTTTGAAGCTTGTCGGACTCTGAGCGTGCTCTCCTTTCGAGGTGTCTCTTGTCGATGTCGATCGCGGACGTTCCTTCGCGAGCATCGTCCCGCTGCCAGACTACTTGAACTGCTGTTCGCACCGCTCTATCCGGACTCTGTAATGTTATGTATCGGACTTATAGCATGATCGTGATATGTGTTTACTGTCTTGCAACTCACTCATTGCCTGCGCGTCTGTGCTGTTATGGCGGCTGTGACCTGGGTAGATCTTGATGCGTTTCGAGTGCGGTATACGTACATGGTCCCTTATGCAAGGTTACAGTACGGAAGCGTCATGTTCACGCATTTTAGAGAGAGGCGAGCATCTATCGCGAACGGGAAGTCACGGTATGAAAGCAGAAAGCAAAGTGTATTCCGGGTATATATGTTGGTTGGAAGCCAGACATGGGAATATCGGAGTATAGCGAAAAGTACTGTAAAATAGCGTGCAAAGATGGGACAAAACGCGGTTCGCTTTGTGTGGTTTACAGTTTCGGAGGTTCGCTTTGTGGGGTATAGACGTTTCTGAGAACGAGAGCAAGACCAGAGCAAGACAGAGAGCAGAAACAAAACAAAACAAAAGCAGACAGAAAACAAACAGAAAACAAGACAGAGCAAGGAGAAAACAGGGAGAATCGGCGAGAACCCAAAGAGCAGTTAAGCACTCAGGCCCAAGCCGAGAACGAGACCGAGAGCGGGGTGGAGGCTCAGGGCCCGGCGGAGTATCGAGACCACGTTAAGGGCAACTTTAAGGGCGATATAGACCTCACTCATATGAATAGGTCTCTTCGCCCACCCATTCACGCGGCCTTTTTCCCGAGGTGGGAGAGCCATCGCCAGATTCGTGCGAGCCAGTTCGGCGCCGCCTTGGGGTCTAGCAATGGTAATTGGGTCCTTGGTGGAGCAGTGTCGTTTGTCGAGGTGGCATCGCCGTCACATGAACAGACGGAGGAGCCGACACTGCAGTCCGAGAGGGCGGATGAGAGGGAACTCGAGGAAGTAGAGCACGAAAGGCTTGCATCCGGGTTCTTGACTTCCAGTGGGCGCGAGCATATCCCCGACGACAAGAACGCGTCAGGGATGGCGAGCGCAGCCGACAGCGCGAGCACCTCGAGGTCAGAGGTACTCGCGTCCGGCGAGGCGTCGGCGGCAGAACCATCGCCCAGCGCAAGAGCGGCGCTGGGGGCGACGGTCGTGGCCACCGCAACCGAATCGTAACAATTGAAGGACACCGGCGACTTGCCAGAAGCGCCCGGAGAAGTGCAGACATTCCCCCACAGATCTCCCCCGTGTCCCGGCACAGGCGTGCTGGGGAACTCGGGGGAGAACGCGGAGAGGGGGGCGTCCACGGGGGCAGCGTGTGCATCGTCGCACAACGCGCTCGCGACCAGATCCTGCGTCCAGGATCTGACAGCATCCACATCGTACCGGTCCCCGGCCAGGGTCGTCGCAGCGAACACGACGCCCAAGCCGAGGCCCCTTCCCAGCCCGACCATCCCTGCTTGAGAGGGACCGGTCGGCGTGAGGCCATATCCCGAGTCGTCGTCCTGCGCCCGTGCCACGGACGCGCTGACGTCGTCAACGTCTGCGTCCGCGGCGGCGTGCTTGTCGTCAGGAGCTGGGGCCACCTCTTCTACGTGTGCACTCCACTCGGAAGTGGGTGCAGCGCGCATAGGGGGGTGGGGGCTCGTACTGACGAGTCGCGTGCTTGGCGGGGCGCGAGGGGACTCGGGGATGGAGTTGGGGCGGGGGCGTTGGCTTGGTCTGAAAGACCGAGGAGGGGTACAGATGGGGATGCGTGGGGGGTGGAGCGTGCTGCAGATGCGGATGGGGCGTCGGCTGCCTCGTGACTGGTGGGGAACGTAGTGCACTTCTGGGGAGGGGGCGCTTCTTGGGGCGGTGTGGCGACTTCGGGGTTGTTACGTGACGGCGGCGGCGGGTTGCTGCCTTTGGGAGAGGCCTCGGGTGCCGTGGCTGGCTGGGGTTGAAGCTCGGGGGAGGTCCATTGGAAGAATGGATGGGGTTCGTCGCCCGATTGGTACGGCATACCGAACGGGGACTCCTCGTTCGAATCATCCTAGCCATGGTGGTGAGTGAAGGGCCTGGGGAGTGAAGGTCTCGTGATACGTACGGGAATAGAGCCCTTCGGAGGGACTACAGCTGGAATTGGCGTGCGGCAGGACAATTGGGTCCAGTTACTGTCATGTAAGAGTGAGCACGCAAGCTGACGAAGAACCCGAGAAGAGGCACTCACACGCCATCGAACCAGGGATGCTCCTTGATCTGCTCCCAGGATGGTCGCCTGTCCGGGTCCTGGTCCAGGATCTGCCAGCCAGCCAGTGTCAGCCACAACTCCACAAGATACGATATATGAAGAACATACCGAGACAAGCAAGTCGAAAGCATCATCGTCGATGTCGTCTTCGACTTCCAACCCAGGCTGGCGCATGCACACGGCATCTCCGATATCCTCCACGGTCAGGTTGTCGTCGTCGCTGATCTCGTCCAGATTGAATGGGAGCTAACGAACGGCGACGAGGTCAGCCCGGTAGATGAGTGGTGAATAAATGCAAAGACGCACCTTGCCGTTGAGCATCTCGTACATCATCACGCCGAACGAGTACACGTCCACCGCGTACGAGTAGGGCTCCTCCTTCCAGATCTCGGGTGCCATGTACTGCGGTGTGCCGCACTTCTCGCTCGTGATGTCGAGCTGGATCCCGAGCCCGTTGCGACTGGCGTCCTCCACGGTGTCTCCGAGTGCGAAGGGGCGGGCGAACCCGAAGTCGGCGATCACGACTTCGTCCTTGTTGTTCAGGAGGATGTTGGCAGGCTTGATGTCGCGGTGGATGATCCTGCGCTTGTGCAGGTCTTCCATTGCGAGGATCTAAGGGACTGTCAGCGCGTGTACGAGGAAACTTAGGCCCTCGAAGGCGACGTACGATCTGCGCACAGTAGCGGCGCGCTGTCCCATCCGCCAACTTCCCGCCATTGCTCCGCTGGATACGACTCTCCAGGCTACCGCCCATACACACGTCCTGTAAAACATGTTAGTGCATATTCGACACATGCAGGCATAGGTGAAACTCACAGTTAGGAGGAAGAAGAATTGGTCATCCTCGAAGCTGGCCTTCAGGGACAAGAACCATGGGCTTCCGGCGATGCTCTCCAGTACGGCTTGCTCCCGGAACATGAGCTCGTTCATCTCCGGGTACTCGCTCTTCTCCGCAGCCTTGAGCGCATAGAGCCGCTCGGTCGCGCGTTCTTGAACAAGATACACAGATGCTTGACCTCCCTCCCCGAGTTCGCCGACCACCTGGAAGTCGTCCGAGGTGACGGTGCGTACCGCGGTAGACGGGCTCTCATCTACATCTTCAATCACGATCTTGATTTCGACCTCGGATGAGCACGAGGCGGCGAGATTCGGGCTGGACGGGGGAGGCGAGTTTGCAGCGATAGGATCCATAAGCTCTGGCGAGCTGGTGACCGTGTTCGCGTCGACCGACTCGGGCTTGTCCGTAAGGACGCTGGGGGTTCCGACGAGAGTCATGTCATCCGATGGCGTGGGCGATACCTCGTTGTCGCAGAGGTGTTCGACCTCACGGATGACCTGCATGAAGTAAGCAGAGTGATGGACAGAAAGTGCGAGGCTGACATACCAAATTGCCGCTCTCGTCGAACTCCATCCGAACGTGTACGTCCACACTGGTCGGTATGTCCTTGATGTCCTCGACCATGATGGGTTGCATAGCACACTTCTCCGACTAGTCCCGACGTCAGACTCGGCTGACAGCGAAATGAGATGGATGGAGACTTACAGTGAGCCCAACCTTCTTGTCGGAAGGACTCGCCATCTTGGGGCTGGCGAAGGCGAAGATGTTCTTGAAGGGCATTGCGACGGAGAAACTGGAGGCGGCTGGCAAGTTGTCTTGGGGGTGCTCGAGGGCTGCGCCGAAGAAGCTGGCGTGTCGCGCTGGAGAAGCTGGGGAACCCGACGAGTTGCGCTGCGAGAGCTTGAACAGGCTTGCGTGTCGCACGTGAGGAGCTTGTGCGTTACGACGCGGAGAGAGCTTGATCAGGCTGGCTAGTCGTGCCGGCTGGCGAGTTGCGCCGGAGGAGCTGGCGGACTACGCTGGAAGCACCACAGGAGGTTGGCGTGCAGCACGTAGGTACCCGGTCTGTTGCACCGCGGGGAGAGCTTGAGCAAAGAAGCGGGGTGCGCCTGGGGAGCTGCAGGAGCTGGCGGGTTGCGCTGGACGGGCTTGCGTAGGCTGGTGGGTTACAGGGGAGGGGCTGTGGTGGGCGGGTGTGTTGCGCTTGAGTGACTTGTGTAGCTTGAGTTGGGGCTAGGAGTGGTGGTGGACGACAAGATCACGGAAAGCACGAGGGCTCCTCCTATACCAGACGAGGCTGACAAGGGGAGGCTGGCGAGGCTGGCATCTTCTTGTGCAAACCGCAATGACAATCACCTGCGCATAGGAAAATTACGATCGGGCCTTCTCCGCATGGGCGCGGCCTCTCAGACAGTCCTGACTGGCAGTAGTGTCAGACGTTCACACGACGAGGCCGCTCATTGAGACTGGAAAACGTGAGCGCAAGAAAAGAAACTACATTGCCTTAGAACAGGTCACTACACCGTGCACTGACCGACTCGCGTGCGAATCTGTGCCAGTTTTGCATCGGACCGGACTGTAAATTTACACTCGAATGGCTCCGGATAGCTGTCCGGATAGGTCAATGCCCCGACTTACAGTGGCGCAAGATGAGTATACTTACCTCACCAATCCCTTCGTGAACTTCGGCTTCAACTCCGCGCCCTCCGGCAGGCTGATATCGAACATGGCCAGAATCGTGGCGATGAGGATAAACACGGAATTCTCCGCCAGGTACCTCCCCGGACATATACTGCATGTGTTTGGAGTGCCATGAAATTATATTCCGGACGTTCAGGATGTGTTTGCACTTACCGGCGAGCGAAGCCGAACGCCCAGACAGCAGGGTCGGGTGGCAAGTCATCGCCATCCGGAACGAGAAACCGTTCAGGAGCGAACGCGTACGGGTCGTACGGCCCATGCGGTGCGAATGCGATTGCCCTGCGGTCTTCCTCAGACACGACAAAGAAATCTCCGGAGATGACGAGACGCATACCAGACGTTCGGGACCAGTATAGTCCCTTTGGGAATGTAGAATCCTTCGTAGACGTCATCTTTTGCGAGAGTGCGAGCAAAGCCTGCAAGTCGTTATCACATGGAGTGTAAATGAGGCGCACACTTCATGACGCACCGAGGGGCACGGCGGGGTGCCATCGCAGCGTCTCTTTGATTACTGCATCGACGTAGGGGAGGCCGGCACGGTCGTCGATCCTGGGCATGCGCTCTGTGCCTACGACCCGATCAAGCTCGACCTGAACTTTCCGCAGCGTCTCTGGATGCAGAGCCATCGCCATGATGCATGTCAGTACTGTGGAGTATGTCTGCATAGAGTGTCAGATAACAAGATAAGTAATAGCGATGCACGAGGTTCGCGTTACCGTCTCGCCACCGGCTGTAAGGCAAAATAGAATGAATACATGCTGAATTCCAATGAACGCGTGGTGAATGCATGAATGTACCTCCGAAGAGTGCCCCCGAAGTCCACTTGATCTGATGTTTTAGGGTGGGACTGTCACCGCCTTCCCGGCTCAGCAAGTCCTGCGTAAGAGAAGGAGGTGCGATCCCGGCGTCCTATAAAGAGAAGCGAGGTTGCGAAGCGACATCAGCGACCAACGGCATCAGCGACGAACTCAACGAGCCACACCATTTCGCGCATGACCTGTTCGAATGGTTTGTTGATGAACTGCTCGATCATCTTTCTGCCTCTGCTTGCGAACTTCTGAAAAGGCATCCATGAAGGCAGGTATTTCACTGCCATGACATTAGATCAACTTGGATCGTGGACTGATGTTGCGAGATCGAGACTTACTACAAGGGATAAGGTCACAAAGAAACGCTCCGGGAACAGTCGCCTGACTGATCATTTCCATGGTGTCTTCTGCGTGCGTTATATACTGAAGTCGGGGATACGTTAGATCTGACGGCCCAATCGTACTCGTGATGCTGCCTCTCACCTCGCTATCGGCAGTATTCACGGATAACCCGTAGGTGATTGTCATGATAAGGCGAGCCGAGGCGCTGTGGATATAATTCGTCGAAGTGGCGCTTGATCGCGGTACTTGTGGTAGACCTACAGTCTGACATGTCCGAAGAAATCCTCCGGGCTCTCGACCAGAGCCTGGCATAGCAGCGCCGCGAGGTCCTCTTGAATGGGATAGTAGCGTTTTACGGCACCAGCGCTCAACGCAACGTGTGCAAGTCGTCTGTGTGCCTTCCACTCATCGCCGTAAGACAGCAAGGCCATGCTCTACGACAAGAAGTGCAAAGTCTAGTCACCCTCGGACTTGAAGAGGATGGTGTCTGTACGCACCTGACCAAGGTCCATGAGCTCGCCTACGACCGTGAAAGACGGTCGATCCGAATAGATAGCGCCTCTCTTTTCAAAGAGCTGCGTAATGGCCTGGAGCGAGTTCAGGACCAGTATGCGGTTCCCCAGTCCGTGAAAGTAGACGAGGTCCCCTGGATACCAGTTCGTCACTGCGAGCCTTTGAGTGATAATTGAACGTCATACCATACACGTTCTTGTCCTCCGTGAGCTTGTACCATGCGCCGGAGGAGGGGACCTCTAGAATGTTTCCGACAAGAATGTTGCCCGGCGGCCCAGGGGGATAGCGATGCCTCTTCGTTGACAACCGGCAATTCCATACGATGAACAAGCCCAGTGATAAAGCGACGATGATTTCAGGAGCCCCAAAGGACGAAGTGAAGAAATTATCTTGGGGCATATCAAATCAACAAAATAGACGGAGAGCTGTCGCAGCGTGTTTCGGGGAGTGTTGTATGGGAAGGATGCTGGCGAAGCTGGCAGTTCTTCAAGCAGTCGGGTGAGAAAGATAAGCTGTCAGCCATGTACGTCAACGTGATGCCTTACCACGAAAAGGGTTCAAAGCATGTTAAATTCGGAGGATTCTGCGTAGAAATCAAGGCGCAGGCCGTCGAACTTACATGGGCAGATTGAACTCTCCATCGGGACATCCGGCGCAGTGGTAATGTGACCGGTTGAGAGTGGATTCTCAACAGACAGTACCTGGATGTCGCCGTGGAGAAATTGATCACTTACCTTGATAGATTGGGCTTCTCAAAAACAACAAATGGGCCTCACAGATCAGACGGGTCGTTGGCAACCGGCACAACAGCAAGGATCGGAAACCGGGTCATCAACTGCGGTGAACTTCGGTTAGTACCTTCTTCGACTTCCTCTCCACTTCATCCGAGTTTGGCTGCGATCGTCTCCCCGACCGGAGCGGGCGGTAGCAGTGTGGAGTATCGGCATATACGGCTGCTATTACTGCGTTTCTACAACGCCGACAAGCGTCCTGCTTGAAATATTATCCTCACGTCCACTTGGTGAGACTCAATCAGCTCACATCTCCTGTCTAACGCCTTTCTGTTCGCAGCTGGACGCCCTGCACATGGATTTCGGCATTATTTCCTTGAGCTGCGTCGGCAAGTGGCAAGCAACTAAGAACTTCCTGGCGATGCTGTGGGACATCCAAGGAGCCAAACGATCCCGGCGCGGAAGTCCCTGTCAAACTTCTGCGCAAGCTGACTCGTAGGAAAGCCTAGATGAAACCCATGTGGCACCCCAGGGTACCTACTCAGACGTTCAGTCCAGGACCTAGATAGCGTATGCGAAGCCTGATAGACACGTACTCGTCGATCTTGACCGCCACACCGGATTCCTGCAGTATATTTCCGTAGACGAGGGCCTCGTCTCGCAATGGATCTCTCCCACAAACCTGCATGTATGCAGGCGGGAGATCGGTGAACGATGGTTGGAGGAGAACCGAGAGCTCCGGATCGGTCGGAGCCGCGCGTAGCTTCTCTGCGAATTTGTTTCCATCTTAGAAAACCGATTGCGGCGGTGATAATCACTTTGGCTTACCAAAGTAGTCGCGCATATGGCCCTCGTTCAGAATACGCGGGTCGTAGTTGGTGGCGTATGAAGTGAGTTTGTCCGCGTATCTATGTCGGTAAACATGTCAGCCCTGGGCGTAGCTATTGCATGTACATCAAACTCACTGTTCCGGGACGGCATCGGGGTGAAGGAGAACTGGGATCTGGAGAGCCTGGCCAGTGATCGGACAGTTCACAAAGAAAGGGTCGATCTTGGCGCGATGGGCTATAACTGCCGGGAAGTTTGCGCCCGCAGATTGTCCACCGATCAGTAGACCTTTGGCGGGATCTGCACGTATGCTCTTCGCATTCTGGATGGCCTGAAGACACGTTCCAGTTTGAGTCGACGCTGCGCCACTACGAAGAGAAAACGTCTTACCCATTTGACGGCCGCGTACGCATCGTTGAGGCTTGTAGGGAAGGGATGCTCGGGTGCCAATCTTGGGATGGCGTAAGACTTAGAATTCTCAGATGGAGGGGGGGACTTGCCTGTATTCCACGTTTGCGATTACGATCTGCAGGTCAACCGCAAGGATCCGCATGTAATAGTCGTCCATCTCAACGTCGCCGAAAACAAAGCCTTCCACGGCATCGATTTCGCGTTACCGATCACGTTTTTGTCTCACGAAAGGAAAGTAACTCACCTCCGCCATGGGTCCAGACAAACAACGGGAAACTAGCGTCATGGGGTGAAGAGGGGTGATACGTGCGGACGAGTATGACGCCGCCGTCGACGGGAACACTGTGGTCTGTGGCGATGTATGCATCATCTGCAACACTGTTAAACGCACTAGCAGAAATATGTAAACAAAGAGTACACACCTGGGGGCAGCTGAGCTCGCTGAACGCTGCGGAAACCCTCGGTAAAGAGGGTGTTGAACCGAACTCGCGCCGCGGGCAAGTTCTCGGTGTATGTCTTGGGCGCTGTAGGGAGCTTCGAGAGTAGAGAGGACAGCTCGGGGTCGAGGCATGCACCAAAGAAATCGACGTTCTCCATCATGAATGGTGTCTGGCAGCACTGCAAAACGCCCACCGTGGTATCAAAGGTCAAAAGATGAAGGAGGTACAGGACTCAGAGCTCGAATCATGTACTCTGTCTCGGTGGCGCCCATCATTGTGGGCGCATGGGAAACCGCGCCGCCCAAGGATCCGACCACGTACCTCTCTCTCTCTCTACCTCCATAGCGCGGGCGTGCGAAAACATGCCAGTGCTGCCATGCCAATTAGATGGTTTCGATATGTCGTGGGCTTGCTACCAGATCTAGTACAGCCCTTGCACACGGAATCTGCAGGTGGTCCACACGAGGACCACGACGCTCGCCCTGTTGAAGGCTACGCTCTTCGATATTGAGTCGATGACACCTATCACATCGTGTGATGGTTATGGACCGCGCCGAGTCTCCTATCACGACCAAGATAAGAACGTATGAGCATACTCTGAATAGCTACGTTGGTTAGTATACTTGACTAAGAGTACTCACCTCATACTCTGCCCGACATGCATTTAGAGAATGCTCTTAAGTACTGTAGTAGTAGCTGACAGACATCGTGTCTGAATTGCGCTGGAGCTTTTCCTAGATTTGCGAGAGGCATCAGAGAGAGCGGAGCGGTCTGAGTCTTCTCTAGGTAGTGGAAATGAAGGATGCAGCCTGAGATTCATGGAACACACAACCTCGAGCTCCGAGCGAACCACTGCCGGCGAACTTCAACGAAATGTCGATGCTGGAGACGTCTGATCCCCCGGAAACCCCAACCACAGGAGTGCTCGGGGTACGGATGCCGTTATGCGGCGGATAAGCGCCGGCTGTTCGTTGCCAAAACTCATGCCACTAGCCCACCACCTTGCCACCACACCACCTTGCCACCATCCGCCGGCAATGGTGTGAGTAAGTACTGACAGTCGTGCAGTGACGCCACATTACCACAAGGCGACAGATCCACCAGTTCACAAACCCGACCCAATGCAGTTGATGTTGGATATGTCTGACATATTCGCAGAATGTTCAGGCCCACTACCAGCCAATACCAGTAAATGGACCGGTCAAAGATAGAGGCTACATGGCGATACCTACTTGCCAGCTGCTAGAGTCTGTCTCTGATACTCACGTCGTTGATTTGTGACAGGTTCGCCAGGCTTGCTCTCCTGGCATAGTATGGCCCGGAACGGAAGGACGCTACGGTCAGTCCATATCCCAATCCTGAACTTGTCAGCATTGCCAGCCTCTGGGAGATATGCAGCGACGACACGGTTCTCTTCATTCTCACCCTGTCTCACTTCTACGGTCGCCCTTCCTCCTCTTCATTGCTGTCTGGCTACAGCTTTATAATCTCTTTCTTGCTCTGAACTTCGCTTTCCTTCGCTCTGAATCATGGCTGTTCAACACTCTTCTCTCTCCCGCTCTGGTCAGCAGGGGGGTCTTACCCTCCGGAGGTTTGCCTTCCTCTCCCTGATATTTTCGACCCACTTCAACGTTGTCTCTGGCGACGGCCTGATGGAGGAGATCCTGGACGACATGGAGCATGCACTCGGGATCGGCAGCATGACCTCTTCAAGCTCTGTATCTGCCTCGCATTCCATGTCTGCCTCCACCTCGACGTCTGCGTCTGCGTCGTTGTCTGCCTCTGCTTCCTCTACCACGATAACATCTAGGTCAACACTGCCGTTTACCTCCACATCGATGACTACTTCTACGTCGATCTCGGCTTCAAGCTCGGTTTCTGGACTGTCTTCGGTGGTGAATGCCGCTTCTGCGCCTGCGGAACTGGTGCCCTCAAGCGTTGTCGCGCTACTGCCCTCAACGGTGATCTCTATCATCGCTTCAGCCACGGCTTCTGTCATTCCGACGGTACCCCAAGGCGTGGCGGGAACCAACACCACCAGTAGCAACAGCACGCCACCCCGCGCGGTCTTTGCTCACGTCATCGTGGGCAACACGTACAACTACACCATGAGCACTTGGGCGAACGGTACGTCGTGACCTTTGATGCGATCGCGGCGCTCGGAAACTAACGCATATACTCATCATTCCAGACATCGCGCTCGCGGCATCAAAAGGCATCGACGCATTTGCGCTCAACGTCGGGAGCGACTCCTGGGAGCCCGGCCAGATCGCAAACGCCTACGCCGCCGCCGGCCAGTACAACGCGAAGATCAACACCACCGTCTCCACGAACTCTACGAACACCACCGCTTCGATAAGTTCACCGTTCAAGCTGTTCCTCTCCTTCGACATGTCGTCGCTGCCGTGCTCAGCCGCCGGGGACGTGCAGCCGCTGCAGACGTACATCAAGACGTACGCGAACAACACGAGCCAGATGACGTACAACGGGCGCATGCTCGTGTCGACGTTCGCGGGCGAGTCGTGCACGTTCAATAGCAGCAGCCTGAACGGCGCGTGGGTCAACGCGCTGAAGCCCGCGAACAGCTCACTGCCGGCCGTGTGGTTCGTGCCGTCGTTCTTCGTCGATCCGCAGACGTTCAAGAACTTGACGGTCATCGACGGGATGTTCCACGTGAGTGCCCCCGCCTTCTGCTTGTGTTTGTGAAGGGATGATCTGACACAGTATGCAGTGGAACTCGGCGTGGCCGATGGGCAACAACAACATCACCTTCGCGCCCGACGCCTCCTACATCGCCAACCTCGGGAATCGCACGTACATGGCTGCTGCTTCGCCATGGTTCTTCGCGGTACGCCCTCTACCCCATTCTCAGTGACCGAGATTCCTGACCCGGCGCGATATCTAGCACTACGGCGTGAACACGTACAACAAGAACTTCATCTACCGCGGCGACGACTGGCTCTTCGCGCAGCGCTGGGAGATGCTCGTCCAGAACCGCACCAGCGTCGCGCTCGCCGAGGTCCTCACCTGGAACGACTTCGGCGAGTCGCACTACCTCGGGCCCATCGAGGGCATCCAGCCCATGTCCCAGGGCTGGGTGAACGGCTATGATCACACAGGTGCGCTCCCCACCCATTCGCACAGCAGAAGCGTAGCACTGACGAGGGCGCGCCATAGGCTGGTTCGACCTCATGAAGTACTACATCGCCGCGTACAAGACCGGGACGTACCCCGCGATCGCGAAGGACCGCGTCTTCCTCTGGGGCCGCCTCGCGCCCGCGAACGCGACGGCGCCCGCCGACTCCGTCGGCAAGCCCACCAATTGGCAATGGGTGCGTCACTCTCCTCCCATTCGTCTTCTCTCGCGCTGCTTTGCTGACTTCGCGCGACTAGACGCAAGACTACCTGTGGGCGGTGGCGCTGCTCACCGCGCCCGCGAATGTGACGCTCTCGTGCGGCAGCACGTCGCAGACGACGCTCGTGCCCGCGGGGCTCGCGAAGCTCAAGCTCAAGCTGTCCGCGAACTGCGCGGTGAAGGCGGTCGTCGCGCGCAGCGGGAAGACTGCGCTGAGCTTCGCGCCTGCGGGATTCACATTCAACACCCATCCGTCATCGTACAACTTCAACGCGTTTGTGGCAGCGTCGCCCGCGTGATCTGTACAAAGTAGTAGTACACTGGACATGGAAATTTGATGTTGTTACAGAGTGTCAGCGACGCCGCGCGTGGCACATTTTATACATCCCATACGAACCCGGCGTGGTGCATGATATATGATACGCGAGCATCGCAGCTGCCCCATTCGTATCGCAGCCCTATAGTACAACGAAATCAGCTGCCGCGTGGAGGACTAGCTTCGCTCTCATCTTCTCAAGATCTCTCGCTTCACGATGTCACTGCAATAACTGAGCGCTGTCACGAGTCGCTCAACGGAAATCGCAGCATGCACTCTTACCTCTCGACGGACGACCGAAAAACAAGATGCATAGCATAGTGCCACTAACTACGCGCTGAGTGGTCAGCGCGCGTACCGCTCGAATCCAAGACCTGCCTAACGCCATAGCTGGGAGATAGTTAGAAACCGCCTACAACAGGCCACGGTAGACGCACCTCTCAAAGTCTGCTAGACACATGACATGCCAAACACCGACTATGCTCGAACACATAATTCGAAGACTGGAGCATCGAACCCAGGAACGTCCCCGCGATATATGGCTCCGCGGTCTCCTCCGAATCCGCCTCCACAACGACGACGTGCTCGATCTCCCGTCGCGGTACGTCGGCCTCCGGAGGGGCGCGAGGACCGCGCGCAGGGTCCGCAGTGACCTCTTCCAGGCAAAGCATCAGCGTGCTGAGCTCCGGGAGGAGCTCCGTGTGCTTGTACAGAGCTGTGACGACCGCCTCCGCTTTCCACAGGCTCCCGATTGCAAGCGTAAGAAGCAGCGGGAACCCGGAGAGCACGGCCGCCCAATCCACGTCGAACAAGAGAATGCGCGGCGCGATGTGTAGCTCCAGGTGAACGAGACCCGCCGGGGGCATGAGTCGTGGGAGTTCCATCAACGAGAGCGAGACGGTGTCCGTGAGGAGATCACCACAGTCTGGGAGCACGATGGCCCATTCGGCGGGATCGTCTGGCCCAACCGCGCCATCTCCCCAGTAGCCTGATAGCGCGAGCGGGCCGTCAACTGTATGACCTGCGAACAGGCGCAGCGCATGCGTGGGGTGGAACATCGGTAGGGTCTCGTCGAAGTTATCAGGCAGGATGGCGAAGAGGACGCCCGCGACGTCGGGCTCCCACATCGCGTCCCGGACCCTGGCGACGATCGTGAGGTGCGCCTCGGCGGGAATGGTGACGTACTGCAGAAAGAGCTTGAAGTCCTCGATGGTCTCGCTCACTTCGAGCTCGCGCAGGCATGGCAGTGTGACGGTGGCCATGCTGACGTCTTCAAACGCCATGCACGGTGGTAGCGCATCATGCAGAACCAGATATTCGAGCCCGGGTAGCGCGGCGATGGTGGATAAGAGGTCATATTGCCAATGGTCTTCTTCGGCATGTATCGCGTGCCAGATCTGAGTGAGCTCCAGGCGCGTAACTCCGCGGGGCATCGGGGCTAAGGGCCGTGGCAGCACTTGGATAGCGTACAACGAGCGAAGGGATGGAAACGCATCTGGATCGAGTGGGAATATTGGCGCCTGAGCGGTCAGGCAGTGAAGTGTCAGGGATACCATCGCGCTTGAAACGCTCTCCAAACGCCTGCATATATCATCAAGTTGATCGGGGGAGAATTGGATGGCCAAGGATTGTAGACGGCCGGCATGAGGGCGGAGCGTCTCCAGGACTTGGCCGGGATCCACGGCGTGGAGGTCCAGGGAGAGGTCGAGGCGCAAGCCACCGGAGCGGGGCAACAGTGTCTTCAACACCTCAGCGCTGCATCGCTGGTCAAATACGAGGGTCGACCACAACCCTGGAGACGAGCAGATGACCTCGTACCAGTGGCGACACACGAGCATGACGCGCGTCCAGGGTAGCGGAGAGGCTGTTTCGCGCAGAATGACGAACACTGCGACGAGCAACTCTGCGGGGAGCGAGTTTATTGGAGCCATCGGTTCGGGTGCCTTGTGCGTATGGTGCTCAGGCAGGTAGACAGTGAACGACTTGATGTTCGCGAAAGCCGGATTTTTCCCTTGGAGGGGAAGTGGTGGGAGGGTTGGGAAGTGTCCCGACTGCGCTGTCATGCTATCAGTAGAGAAATCCAGCAACCAAACATGGGGCACTAGAGGTAAATAACTCTCACGCCGGTAGTACCCTCGCCGTGGGTGTCATCGCGGAGTCCCACAACCCTAACCTCTTCCGTGGTTGCCATCGTTTGGCCAACTGCTTCGCCCTACCGTATCTTGAGCAGCAAGTTGTTTTTCTCGTATAATGACGAGGATTAGAGTAGGAGGGGGGGAGAGAAAGAAGGGGCTAGACGAATCCGGCGAGAAATCTGCAAGTACTTAAGGGAGCGCTCTTTGAATTTGGTTGACAGCGACATGTCGGCGTGCAATGAAGAAGTGCATAAAACGCATCATTGTTGACGTCAGAAGTATATTTTACAACAAACGGGGACGCCAACTTACCGGAGACAGAGGTCAGGGAACATGTCGAAGCCGACACGGCTATTTCCCAGCGGCTACCAGATGTCGATAGCTCTTATATTGAAAATGCGCACAGGGAGGCATCACGTCGGTCACGAAGGCTGCAAAGCCTGATGTTTGAAATGTACCGCGATACCGAGACATGACCATGCTTGAAGGAAGGATAAGACATAGTGTACATGGCCGGCGTACAAACTGGATTTAGGGAATGTGATCAGCTTACTAGAACTTGACTGACCAACTTACTTACCCGCACACAAGCGTATCCTGATGGAACAGTGCACCAATTTATTTCAGACGCATGATGGCCGTCGAGAAAGGGAGTCGTACTCACCTCAGACTGACATCGTTCAGTGGGTGAAAGTAAGTGAACAAACGCTCCGAGCGCTTCTGTGCGCCACAACAGTCGTCGATCCCCCGGGAACTCCAATAGAGTGAAGGGGTTTCCGGGGGATCGAAACCACCATGAACACGATCACGGGCACTCGGGAACCGCGCGTATACCCGTCGCGTCGTCCGCGGGATCCGGGGGAGGCTTGACATACGACATGTACACATCCTGCTACGAACTCCCGATCGCCTTCTAGTGCTTCTCTTCCCTCGTCTTCCATACTCTCTCGGCCTATCGTTCCATATTTCCTGATTCCGGTTCACAATCCCCTTTTTATCACCCTACTGACGTCGAAACCAGAGGTGCGTGGAAAGTCTCAGAGCCGGTAGGGTTGTCACCGCCGCGTCGGAGTCGTGGACGCTATCTCCCGCTGCCCTTAGGGATGACGAGCGACTGCAAAAACATGACGCGTCGCGGACGCAATGACTTCGCGCCGAATACACTTCGATCGCGAGATCGACGCGCCGCACCGATGACAGAAGTACTGCAGATTCGACCCGTCGATGACATCAGATCTTCTATTCGGACATGTGTAGACGTGTTTTTAGCCTGCAGCGAAGCTCCGCGAGGGTCCCGATCACATATCCCAGGATTTAAAGACAAGGGCCCACCTTCGACTTGACTGTCTCCCCCTTCCCTTCAAACCACGAGCTGCATCTGTTCGACTGCCCGCGTCCTTCGTATCGTTTGCTGCATCGCTCGACGCTCGTATCGAATTCCCTGCATTCCTCGACATTCGACCTCTACCGTTCGCTCGCAAATGCGACTCGCGAACTTCGCATGAAGCCCAGCGCGTAGATACAGTAGATCTAGAACTGCTGGGTGTCCCCGCTCATTAAAGCATCAGTATGTACCTTCCTCGGTTGAGGCACCCCCAATCGAACCTCCTCTCGCAGGTGCCATAGATGTCCACCAGCCGTTTCAAGTTTGGTCCCGGTGTGTCAGTTCATCATCCTGCCGCCTCAGGCTCCTGATCACTGGCCCCCAATTGTGCGTTTTCACTCAGCTCTTTCCCTCACCTCCGTTCAATCTTCTCCATTACGCAACGCTGGCGGCTCGGAGCACGCAACACCGAGTCACGGGCGTCTGACCGTTGCGGCGGTCAGTAGCCATGTGCTGAGGGCGCCTATTATAAATGGTCTCCGGGCCCAGGCGCGACTCGTCCCGACTTTGCCAAGTTCACTTTCCTTGCTTCGACCACCTTCAACGATGCCCAGTCTATCGCGACATACGATCTCTCAACACGATGTGAGGAATTGCGGACGATACTTGAGTATCGAGTCTCCGCGAAATCTGGCGAACGTTCGTGCATTTTCTCTTTCCAAAGATAAACGTGCGAAGCCGAGACATACGGACCGCTGAGACGGATGACCATAAGCAGCACTTATGCCGCCGCGCCGGCGGGTTAAACTGACGTCAGTCTAGACTCGTTCTCCTGCGCACTCGGTGCGCCCGGTGCCGCGCGCTGTCCTGCCTATATAACATCCCCGACACAGCCGTTGAGCTTAATAAACATACCACCGTCCAAACTCCCTCATCGCTTTCTACTTACCATTCAAATGACCACTACCTCGTCCTCATCGCGGTACATTCCGCATGGACCTTCTCACACAGACCTCAAGAGCATTCGCCATCACATCCACGATGCGCTGTTGGAGAACGTGCAGCGGGTGCACAGACACCCGTCTTCCAACCCGAAGGTGTACTACGGCAGCGCAGGTGAGTCTACTATCCACCTCTAGATTGCTTTCCCCCTCAACGAGATCGCCCGATTCGCAGGAGAGATCATCATGGACATGCGAGCCTTTGCCGCCCTTCAGAACCACACCTCTCCCGAGACACCTACATCCTCCCTCATCGCGATCCCATTCCACGAACCACGCCACGCAAACCACATATCTTACCTCGAGACAAGTATCGGCCCCGCCACCCTCGTCCTCGTCCGCCAACTACGCCTCCGCCAGAGCCCCGAATCGACCGCACATAAACACGCCCGCCGTGGCAAGCTCGACTCCGAGATCCTCGAAGAGCTCGAGCTACAAGAAACCTGGCGCGGCGCCGCCGACCTCATCGAGAACGCCGTAGAGCTCGCGACGGGGGAGGAGCTCGACGATGATGGCTGCGACGTGCTCTACGGGCGCGCCGGGCTGGTGTACGCGCTGCTGTTGCTTCGTTCCGAGCTGCTTGTCACGGTGAGCTACCTCGCTCACGCCGGCAAGCCTGGGGACAAGGTTGTGCGCGCAGTCGAAGCGCTGTGCTCAGACGAGAATATCCAGGCGCTCGTCGATGACATCATCAAGCGCGGCGAGCTCGGCGCCGTGCGCTATGCCCAGGAGCTGGAGGCGGACGAACGAGGCAAGGCACCGCCGCTCATGTGGAAGTGGCATGGCTCGTGGTATCTGGGCGCCGCACACGGCGTAGGTGTGTTCAAACGTCTATTTTGAAAGAGTGAGCCCAACTGAGCATCGTCATCTCTGCACAGCGGGTATCCTGCACGTCATTCTGCATGCGCCGTCGAATGCTCTTGAACCTCACTGGCCTAAGATCCTCTCTACCATCGAATGGCTGCTTGCCATCCAAGATCCTTTGGGTAACTGGCCTTCGAAGGCAAGCCTACACATGACCTACATCTGCGGCGGCGCTGCTGCACAACCTGACTCGAAGAGACTCGGGGTAGACGAAGAGCACGATGACGCGCTCGTGCAGTAGGTCCCTTTAACTTGTTCGTCCAGACCACCGCCTCACACGTTTCTCGTAGGTGGTGCCACGGCGCGCCCGGCTTCTTGATGCTTTTCTCCGTGTTCCTCAGGCGCGCAACCTTCTCGCCCGAAGCATGTCCTCTCCCAGATACCCTCCGCACGTCAATCGTCGCAGCCATGACGCGCGCCGGCGACCTCGTATACTCGCGCGGTCTCCTCCGCAAGGGCGTCGGCCTCTGCCACGGCGTCGCTGGGAGCGTCTATGCCCTCCTCGCCGTCTCCGACGCGCTCGACACGCCCACCTACCCCCACAACTCGCAAGAACTCCAACACGACGCGCAACACCACCACTGGCTCCTGCGTGCCGCGCATCTCGCGGACCTGGCGACGGGGTACCAGAGCCTGACGCAGAAGGGCCAGATGTTGGTGCCCGAGCGTCCGTACAGCCTGTACGAGGGCATCGCGGGCATGTGCTGCGCGTGGTCCGAGGTGCTCATGCGGCTGCCGAACGGGGGCGCGAGCGGGAATGGGCGGCCGGAATCGGAGAGGTGGAGGGGCGGGATGCCGGGGTTCAACGATATCGAGCTGCTCGCATAAGTGGTCAAGTTTGGGTGATTAGAGTGTACGAGTATTTCCTTATTCCGTCATTATGTTGTTTGGCCAATGCTGATCGTGTATAGTAGTATGCTGTGTAGTTCTGTACAATAGACTGTAGCGTTAACCCCTCCTCTGCATCTAATGTGTGCGGAAATATGCGAGCTTTTACGACGAAACCATCGTTGTGTGTATCGGTGAGCAAGCCAGGCTTCAGATCTTCAGAGATTTGCGTGTACGCTTTGATGACGGTCGATAGTATGTTCTTGAAGCTACCATACACATGGGGCGCGATCGTCTTCATCACCATCCTCGGGTCTCTAGCCACCGACGAAGTGCAGAGTTCATCTCCTCCGCGCACTCGAGTTGAACCCAATGTCCGCTCTCCACTTCGCAGTACTCGACGTCCGATCCGCCGTACTTTCCCATGCTGTCCCTCGCGGCCCCAGGAGTACATACAATGTCTTTCAGTGCGAGGAAGACGAGGGAGGGCGACTGTAACTTCCACGACTCCTTTGGGATCTCTGATGGGAAGGCGATGTTATGAGCAACTGCGGCCGCGGCGGTAGGAGGAAATGTGCCACTTACTGAGGCTGTCGTCCAAATTGACGTTTTCCACGTTCACTCTGTACCAGTTCAGGGCAGACTGGATCCCGTTCTCCAGGAGATTATCGCGCAGCGCAGTATACTCCTATCCACAGGGATCTCGTGAGTGTATGGTCAGAACTGCCCAGAAGTTTTGCTCTGACCTGATCGGTAAGGTAGGACGGACGTCCGAGCTGCAGATCACCCTCAACAGGACCCGGGCAACTCCACCAGATGTTTGTCTCGAAGTTGCATAAATCACCTTCCAAAAAAGGCAAGTGGCCCTGTCTAGGTTTGCATAATTTACGGCTGTGCGGCCTCTAAGCGCCCGTTAGACGCCGATAGCCCTGTCTCGTGTTGCATATTTGAGGGCTCGTCGCGGCCCAAAAAATAGCGCCAGCTGGAAAACTATCTCAAAGCCTGTGAAAAGACTTGTAGCTGATGAAATACGCTCTTCAGAAGGTGTTTGGGACGTTTTCAGCCTTCGAAAGCCTCGCAAAGCTCGGAATAAGCGCTCACGTGCACGTGACTAGCCCTGTCTCCCGAAGCATAATCCGGGCCAAAAGTTAGCATAAATGAGGCCCTATTTGGGGGGTCCGGCTAGACAAACCCTCGCAGGAGTTGCCCGGGTCCTCCCTCAACGCATTCCGCTGTCTTCCCCCGGACCGCTATGTGCTCCATCCAATCTTCTGGCCTTTCCGGATACATGAGCTGGAGGAAGCTGTCGACCTGAACGAGACGACGCGTTATCAAGCTCGTGCCTCATGGTCTCGAAAGTGCAGACTTCGAGATCGACGTACGTTCCGCTGGATGACGCTGTGCGCATCTTCTTTCAAGAAGAACTCCCAGTACGAGTAAGATTCGTATCCGAGCTTCGCCTTCGAGTACGCCATGAGCGCCTCGAGTTCGAAATGGAACGTCACGGGCTCGCTGAACGGAACGGCGATCCATGTATACCCCAGGAACGACTCTGGGTACATTACGGCCAGGCGCGACAACAGCGGGGATCCCCTGCATCCAGAGCAGATCAGCTGTGCATATCATGCAGACACATATTCGAACGAATGCGAACCAATCGTGCGAGATGCCAACCACTTTTTGCACGCCTTCGGCGGCGAGGATGTCCATTACGTCGCGCGCCATGGCGTTCATCCGGAAGGCGTTGAAATCGAGCGGCTTTGCAGTACCTCCGGCCCCCAACAGGTCAGGCGCCAGGATACCATACCCCAGTGGCTGGAAGTAGGCGACCTGTTTGTGCCAGTCGTACGCAGTGGACGGAAAGCCGTGCACGAAGAGCAGGGTGGGCTTGCCCTGGGCAGGAGGAGAGTGGTAATACCGGTATGTGAAACCTCGTTGGACAGCCACTTCCTTGTATAGCGCAGGATCCATGCTGAGTTTCGAATGGCCTGAGGGGAAGGGGAACTTCCTTGTAATGCGAGACCACTCTTTATAAGAGCATCCTCTATGCTCAACATGAGGTAAAAGCGGTCTGCCATACACCCGCAGTCGGATTAACGTCAGATGACCATCGCAGCCTCGTGTAGGAGGTCGAAGAACTGGACTTCAAGACCGCAGCGTGGAGCGTACTTGAAACGGTCTTGGAGGGCCGGGGTAGGAACACGATCGATAGGTGCCTCGAGGGCGTGGATTTTCGATGGTGATCAGATACGCGGGCCCGAGGATGTGCAGGATTTTGACTATGCAGCCCAGTGAATTGGAACTGCCGCATCTCCCGTGGATTGAGTTTGTAAGGACTCAGGCTCGAGTGTTATGTCCGAGCGCACAAGCACAAGAAAGCAAAAACACATCTATTTCAGGCGAAGGGGAAAGCAAGAACAAGTCCGAGAGCACAAGTCCGAAAGTGAGAACGTATAGTAAGACAGCAGTGTTTTTTCGCTTTAGTATGTATGACCTTTTTTCGGAGTTTGTGAGGCGAGTGCCAGATAAGCCCAGAGAGATCTAGGGGTACGTATCGTAGGAGAGCAAGATAGAGCGAAGTATCCCAGAGAAAGCGTATAGTAAAGCTATAGTAAGCGACAGTGTTTTTGTGCTTTCGTAGTTTTGACCTTTTTTCGGGAGTTTAGTATGGGAATTGTCCAAGAGCGAGTCTGTCCGAGAGCAAGAGAGAAGATGGAGCGAAAGGGAGAGCAGCAGAAGAAAAAGGCACCACCCAGCGCCAGAAGTGAAAGTGAAAGATCAAGTCGAAACCAGCGAGAGTATGTCGCAACCAGCGAAAGCGAAGCACGAAAAATAGTCCAAAAACCAAGGCGCAGCGCAGCTGAGCATATCAGAGCATGGCGGTGCAAGTCAGAGCCGAAGTCGCAGTAGTCAGCAGTCTCGAGAGCAGTTGCCGCGCGAAGAGCGTGGGCGGCGAGCTGCAAGTTGTCGTCGAGAGCGAGAGCGTGACCAGTAAGCGGCATCGGAGATCGACTCGAGGGTCCCACAGTGCGAGGGGCCCAGCAATGGTGATCCGACCAGAGAGGCCCGTCTTGCCAGGGCGTGCGTTTGCGTGCGCGTATCCATCCATCCCCATCCTCCTCTCTCCTTCTATCACCGGCTTGATTCGCCAGCTGGACCGCAACAGCAGCCGTGTTATGCCATAAAGGCAAGGTGGAAGTCATCGTCAGTCTCCTCAGGAGAGAAGACCGCGACACAGACTCAGCAGAGCTTTACGCTCCACCGTGGCTCGAGCGGGGAACGGCCCACGGGCAGCGTTCCCGCGCTTTCGGCGCAAGGTCAACAAGGCTCGGCGTCCTCGACTCGGGTAAGCGCGGGCGGGAGGAAGGAGCGGCCCACGGGCTGCGCTCCTTCGCGCTTGGTGCGAGGTCGAGAGTGCTTTGCGTTGTTGACCGAGACGCGCGCGAGCGGGGAACGACCCATGGGCATCGTTCCCGCGCATTGGGTGCGAGCGCACTCCGCGTCCATGATCCGGACTTGGAGTGCTCAGGCGTCGTCGCGCGCGTACTTTCAGACGTCCGCGTGTCGAAGGGGGAGTCGACACGCGTCACATCCGTCATCATCAGCGAGTGGGTGGGAGCCGCCGCGAGGCGCGCGGCGGGCCACTCGCCGATGAGCAGGCTATCGGCGGCCAGCTTGAGGGCGTCCCAGGAAGGGGCTACAAGGTCGTAGCCCCTCTGGGCATACCTCACGCGGGGGGCGTCCCGGGGAGGGGCATCCATATTGGCGACAGCGTTCAGGGCATTCCGCGCGGGGGCGGGGTGCACAGCGGGGGCAGCGGGCGTGTCCACGTTGACAACGCCGGCCGCATGCGGGGTCTCCAGAGCGGGACGGGTATCTTCGACGACGAACGGCGAATCCAGGTCCACGGAGCGGACGCGCCGACCGAGGGGCGGTCGGGCGTCTGGCCCTGCCGGAGCAGGACGCATACACGGTCGCGGCCGGTCTGACGGGGACATGCAGACCGGGGCAGTTGTATAGCTCGGACGTGTAGTGGATAAGGTCGAAGATGCTGGAGAGCGCGCAGAGGCGGGCGGCGTGGGGCGCACGAGAGTGCGGCCGCTGTGCGAGGGCGGTGCGAAGAATGCGGGGAACGCTGGGGATGCAGGGAGCGCGCGGGGCGCGAAGTATGCCGCGAGGGAGGGCGGCAACGGGGCGGCTGGCTGGGGGTAGGCCGATAGCATGGGAGATGTGAGGGTTGTGGATGTCTTGCGCGAGCGCTTGGTAGAGGGCTTGCGAGTCTGCAGGTTTGGCGAGATCCATTGGTACCACGGGTGCGGGACGTCTCCCTCCGGGTAATGGGTGCCAAACTTGACTCCCAGAGCTTCCTTTGACTGTGAGAAGCTCGTATGTTTAGCAAGCATATTCGTGGTAGCGTAATCAGCCCAAACAAAGACGCACTGGTTTAACACCTTCGGCCAGCCTGATGGGCCGAGGCTGTTGGCGTTGCGAGAGCTGGTTCCAGTCGCTATACAATCGCGTCAGATATGTGGAGGTATGATACAAACAAAAACGTACATCGAGGCGAACCAAGGGTGCTCCTTGATCTGCTCAATAGAAGGCCTTCTTGATGGCTCCTTCTCCAGCATCTAGACACGATGTTCAAGTTAGTGTCGACAAAAAGTGAATCTTGGAAGCAGACTGACCATGTAAAGCAGATCATGCGCATCTACATCTACATCTTCATTCACCTCCACCACTCCAATCCGGACACGCGTCGCAATAGTTCTCTGGTCGCGGTCAACGTCACCGTCGATCCCGAACGGAAGCTAAGACCCCATGGCCTATATCAGCATCTTCTCTCGCCGGCTGAGCAGAGGAATCAGACGCACCCTGCCGTTCAGCATCTCAAAGAACACAACACCCATGCTCCAAACATCCGAAGGGTAAGAATACGCCTCGCCCGTGCTGGCCTCCGGGGCCATGTACGGGAACGTCCCGCAAAAGCGGCGGGTCGCGTCGATCGCCTCGCCGGTCGCCTCATCGTGCGGCATGAACACGTAGTCAGGGTGTTCCCAGTACGACTGCAGGCGCCACGGCTGGTCCGCGGGCGCCTGGCCGTACATGCGCGTGAGGCCGAAGTCGGCGAGCACAAGCTCGTTGTCGGTCGTGATCAGGACGTTCTGCGGCTTGATGTCCCGGTGCATGATGCGCCGGCTGTGCAGCTCTCCCAGAGCCAGGATCTAGGGATAAACGTGAGCGCGTGAGCGACGGCAGTGGAGGAGAGAAGAGTGGGGACGTACGAGCTGCGCGCAGTATTTACGCGCCTGATCGACATCGAGCTTGTTGACATTGTAGATGCGGGAGGTGAGGTCACCTCCAGGGTAGAAGTCCTGTCAAGGTTTGTCAGCCACCATCCGAACACGAACGCAGTGAACACGCACCGAAAGAAGGTAAAAGTAATCTTCGTCTTCGAAGCTAGCCCGCAGCTGCGCAAAGAAGTGGTTGCCCGCCAGGGTCTTGCACGTGTCCTGTTCCTGGAACGCGAACGGGTACTCGCGAATGTTGAGCGCGGCCTTCCTGGTCACTTTGAGCGCATACAGCCGTCCATCGACGATGTACTGCACGAGCAGCACAGTGCCTTGACCGCCCTTACCGAGGACCTTCATGACGCGGAAGTCCTCGGTGCGGAGCGTGGGCGGCGGAGACGCAGCGGCGACGCGTGCGAGGGCGGCGCGCTTGAGGTCTGCGACGGGGAGCGCCTGCGAGAACGCGGGGAGGAGGGGGGAGGCTGGCTTAGGAAGCCGCGGGGACACGGTCTTCTCCACGAGCGTGGACGTCGTGGAGAGCCCCTGCGGCGCCTCTTCCTTGTAGTGATCGACATTGCATGCCATCTGCGAACAGTGGTGAGCAGGGGTAAGGTGCAAGAGCATATAGACAGAAGGCGTACCATCTCGCCAGCCTCATTGAACACCATCTTGATGTGGACCTCCTCGTCCGCGGGACGGTTCACGCAGACCTCGGCGATGAGCTGGATGGCCTCGATTTTCTATCGCGGGGTGCGGTTGAGCGAACAACAGAGTAGAGTACTGGTTAAGGGGACTCACCACTGAATCTGAGGACTCCGCCGCGGGGACTGCGGCAGGCTGGCGGGCGGCCTTTTTGCCTTTGAAAAGGCCGAGGAAGTTCTTCATGACCGGGGATGAGGGTCGAAGAATCGGTGAAGTAGGGTTGTGAATAGGTTGTGAATTGAAAGCGTCAAGAACGGCTAGAGCGTCGAGAGCGTCGAAAGCGTTGAATTCGATGAATGTGTAGAATAGTCTGGGTGGGCAGTGGTGGTGGAAAGGAAAGATGGGGGAACTGGCTGGCAATGCGCCGTGCAAGTCCTGACCGGTGTCGAGATCGGGACTGGGAGGCTAACCGTTCGGGTTGACACACTCTATACTTTGCACGCCCTATCAAGGTGGAGGCTGACATTTCTGTCAGCGTTGCGCACCTCGCTATGCGGCCATGAGCTATGCCGAGAATTTGGGTACTCGCCGCGAGCTGTAGTTCTGAGATCGAGTGGGTTAGAACATCCATTAGCCAAGACACCGGTGTCAGCGTGCGCGGAGAAGCGCGACCTATGACGTCTGGTTCTTTATACCGGGTCCGCGTCCTGCAATCTCGGAAGTTGATAGTTCCCCAGGAGGCTGTAACGAGCAACGGCTGGTCGCGGTAATGAGAGCATACTGCGTGCGCGGCACCAATGCGCATCGTGGTCGGTACCCTTACGTCTATGGCACACCGTGTTAGTGTTTTGAAGCGATGCTTGACTTTCCGTTCACTCACCTGAACACAAAGCGCCCGCGAAACCTTGCTCAAGACAGAGCATTGTTGAAGCCGCGAACGCGCCGTGGCCGCTGAAGGGGAGACTCAGTCAGGACTACTGACATAGCAAACCTCTAGCGCCTGGTCTCGCAAACACTTGTATGGTCCACCTGAAGGTCGATACAGAACGTATACTGATAACCATGCTGATTCTTACAGATAATACAACTTCTTCTTGTGCTCGTTCATTTCGCCTCTGCGACCGCGCCACACTCGGGACACTTCCGGATCGACTCGTTGTTCTGCCAGTTCTGAATAACCGGCTTGAGTTGCGTGCCGAGGTCGGTGCAGTGGAAGGAATCCTCGCGGATGATCGTGGGCTTCTCGTGCGCGCCGGACTTGCAGTACCAGCGTAGGCGATCTGGTAACATATATCGGTAAGCAGCTTCGAAAGGGTATACGAGATGTTCAAACCTATGGAGCCCTCCGGGCGCACGCGCTCCAGGACGAGTCCGATGGTATCGGCAAACCGTACCGGGTTGTGCGGTGTGTTTGCTTGGTCACTGTGAGTCAAGCCCACACCGTGCGCATTTGCAAGAGCTTACCTGGAAGGAGAAACATCTCGCCCTCTTCGATCCTGATGTCTCTGAATTCGTCGCCGTCTACAACCCGGAGCAGCATGCCGCCCTTGTGTTGGTAGAACCACTCCTACACGCCCCGTAGGTTCGTTTGAGGCCCGGGTTATAATCATCATGAGTAACGACATACACGCACCTCCGTTTCGTTGACGTGGTAGTCATTCCGCTCGTTCGGTCCGCCTACAATCATGACGATGAAGTCCTTGCCCGAGTATACGCAGAAATTGTTGACTGGAGGCTTCAGGAGATGGCCGTTCTCGGAAAGCCATTTCGGAAAGTTCAAGGGAGGAGCAAGCGGCATATTGATCAGAGGCTGCAGATGTTGGAGTTGAACGAAAAGTGTTGAAGCAAGAGCCAAGTGTAAAGCTAGAGCACTCTTAGTCCGAGTCCGAGTGCAACAGTATTACTCAGTCCCGTCGGCAATAGCCGCTATCGCGTGACGCCACGGCTAGACCTCGCAGAGCTAGACCCCAGTCGCAGCTGGGAAGAGGAGAACATATCCGCACAGAGGTGGTGTCGCGTTCGGCGAGTTGGGACGATCATGGTGGGAGGAAGCAAGAGGAGACAGACTCGGGAGTTGCGCCTCGCTTGGCTTCGCGACTGCCCCGGTACACGGGCACGTGACACGCATCTTCGAAGCGCGACGCGTGCACGTAGGGAAGCGCGCGACTTGACCAGCTCCCCCATCTCCTCTGCTGTAGTCTTGCTTGGTCTTGGGAGTATCGGTCTGGGGAACTCGTCGAAACAGGACATAACTTCTACTTGCTCTAAAATGCCTTCAAACCCTGGGAAGAGCTCGAGGAAGACAAGCGCATCTTCCTCTAAACTCAACACACAACCGCTACGCTTCCACTCTCCGCGTGATGAACCCCCACCGGCCAAGAAGGCGAAAACGAAGCCGTTGATGTCTGTAAGTAAATTATGTTGCCGATGCAAGGCGGGCCATGATGACATCTGCAAGTGGCCAGATTGTCAGGCCTCCTGTATTTGATCTGGGCTTGAGCCAGTCGGATAGCCAGGTCAAGGGCAGCATCACCGCGAAGGCCAAAGGAAAGGAGAGACAACCAGCCGTTCCTTATCCCTCAGCAGATATCGGAGATGATAGCCTATGGGTTGATAGATACGAGCCAATGAACGAGGTACGTCCCTCCCACATATGCGATGAATATGCAACAAACAGCAACTATGCAGGGAGATCTTGCGGTACATAAGCGCAAAATTCAGGACGTGAGGCAGTGGCTACTGGAGGCTGCCGATGGAGGTCCTTCCGGAAAGTTGAAGAAATACCGGGTGCGTTTGTCTCCCTTGCAGTCCTCGCATAACCTCATACATCGAAGCAGCGCATTCTCGTCTTGACGGGACCGGCAGGTACAGCAAAGACGGCTACATTGCGTGTACTTTCAAGAGAGCTAGGATACGACATCCTGGAATGGCGTAATAGCATGGACGAGCAATTCTCCCGCAATAGCGACTTTTCTGGCGGGTGGTCTGGCGTGGAATACGAAGGGCTCTCCGAAAAGTTCTCCGGGTTCCTCACAAGGGCATCCAGCTGTCGTTCCATCTTCTCCTCGACACCTGATGCCCAGCCACTCTCCCAAGCAGCTCCTTCGTCCCAGCTTCCGCCTTCCAGCTCGTCGTCTACTACCCTCCACACCCCGTCGCCTCCAAAGCGTCAGCTCATCTTACTCGAAGATCTCCCCAACATCCTGCATCCACCTACACAAGCAGCCTTTCATACCGCACTGGAATCTTTTACCTCGTCCCCCGAGGCTGGCGTCGCTCCACTCGTAATCATCATCAGTGATGCCGGCGTGCGAGGAGAGAATCCGGAAGATGAAGGGCAACGATGGAAGTCGCGCACGAAAGAGACTATGGATGTACGAAACGTCCTGTCTCCCAACCTCCTCCACTCTCCGTATGTCACCCAGATAAGGTACGCCCCCCACACCCTACACCCAGACCAGAGTGGCACTCCCTAACACACACGCGCCCAGCTTCAACCCCATCGCATCGACATACATGCGCAGCGCGCTGAAGGCGCTTCTCGATCGACATTTCGCGTCGTCTTCGTCCGGAGCGCGCCCTACTCAAGCCGTGCTAGACGTGATTGTCGAGTCATCCAACGGCGACATCCGGAGTGCAATCATGGCACTGCAATTTGCATGTACTGCTGATAGCTCGACGCGTAAACCTGCCAAGGGGACGAAGAAAGCGAGCAAGGGGCAGGGGCCGTCCGCACGGGTCATGCTCGAAGCTGTGACGCGTCGCGAGCAGAGTTTAGCTCTGTTTCATCTGCTGGGGAAGATCATGTACAACAAGCGTGAGTTTGGCGGTCTGACTTCGTCCCGCATATACCCAGTAGCTGATCATGTTTGCACTCAGGAAAAGGAGATCCCGCTTCCTCATCCGCATCTGCTAAGGACATTCGGAAAGACCAAGAGATCGACTCGCATCTGAAAGACCCTCCACCCCTTCCCCCATACTTCAGACACCACGAGCGAAGGGCAAGTCGGGTGGACGTCGAGGTGAGCCTGCACCTGCCCTCACTTAGACGCATACATTGACACTTCGCACGCTTTCACAGGAATTATACGCCGACACCCCGATCGACGCGTCTCTCCTCTCGCTCTACATCCACCAGAACTACACCCAATACTGCACCACGCTCGACGAGTGCGACGCGCTCATGGACACGCTCAGCTACGTCGACGCCAGCGGCGGCGAATCCGTGCGTTCCCCTCATCCCTTTCCTCCCAGTTGCGAGCACGCGCTGAACTCGAAGCTTCCTTATAGTGGCACCAAGCGAACCCGCACCAGTTCCATCTCGTGGCGCTCGGGACGCTGCACGCACTGCCGAGCCCGGTCCCGAGGCGGAATCAGAAGCCGTTCAAGCCTGCCTTCTTTGACTCCCTACGGAAGCAGCATGAGGCCGAGGATGGCGTGAGCGACGTGCAGGTGTGGCTCCAGCAGGTACGCTCCTTTCCTTTCGATATCCTGAAGCTTAAACTAACGTCGCGCACGCAGAACAGCGCCGTTGCTCTCCCGGGCTGGAGCCAGCGCGAAGTCGTCCTCTCCGCCGGAACCGCGCTGCGCACCATCGACCGTGCTTGCACACCATCTGGGCGCGCCCCGTCCACACACCGGCTGTTCTCCACGCTCGAGTTCGCGCGGGACAGCGGCGCTGGCGCTGAACTCGCGGAGGAAGGCGATGTCGGTCTGGACGCGCCCGAGCCGGAACGCGAAGTGCGTGCGCGACCTTTGAAGACGCCGGCGGACGACGACGAGGTCACGGGCAGGTGGCTGTCGGACGATGATATTGAGGAGTGGTGATTCCGAATGACCGTTGTGAGGGTCGCTTTGCTTGCATCTTGGAGCCTTGTATGCTGTTTGTTTCTATTCGACTGCTTTAACGTCAGTGCATTAGCGAGACATCGGGTTTGTTTGGTGCCGCTATATGCATCAAACGTTTCACCTGGTTATATGCTATGGGATTTCCCCCGCTTGCAGCTTTGAGGGTTCGCACATTCGGAACCGATCTGGTTCTTGCGTGAATGCGGAGGTGGGGTCGCTCATGAAAGGGTCAAAGTACGTACCATCGTCTAAATCCTCTCCTTACACTCTCGTGCTGAGTTATGGTCGCAGTTCATACATGACAAGAGCCCCAAACCCTTTTCCCAGTTCCAACCTGAAGTATAAGAGGGAGCACACTGCAGGCTCTCGTAGTGTCAATATCCACCCCCCTCTAAACTTCGACCACACCCGCACGTTCGACTCTTAACTCCCTTCAAAACCACGATAATCTCACCGATTTTTTGAGCGTCATGTTACAGCTCAAACATCTATCGCTGCCCATTGGTGCGATACAGTCGAGTGCGTCGATGTTCAGCCCATCTTGGGCCCAGCTGGTGGCCTCTGGTTATGAACAGTAAGTCTGTCCGCGCTGCCTGATCCATCGTCCACTCTGACCACAATGAACACTCTTTTCTACCACGCCCACAGTAATGCCCGCTATTCGCTAGTCTGTGGCGCGCGGAACCTCAACCCCGTGCTGGACGTTGGATGATCGATTCGACGATGAAGGGATATCGGCGCCCTCAGCAGCCCTGGAGGTGGTGCGTTGCTTATAGAGATAGATGCTGGGGATGGTGAGTGCCGAGGTGGTCCTTTGGGTGCACGTCGCTGACTGTCGCGATTTAGAATAAGCTGGCTCTCCTTCACCCCAGTAGTGGGAGCTCCTCACTGCGCGTCTTATATCTGGCTGTCACCCCTATCAGCACCGCGCATCGCGTATGGCGTCCGTTGTACAGAGACACGCCATCCACGTCAGCGGGGTGCAGGAGCGTCCCCACCCACTGAAATTCGTGTCAACACCACGGACAACTTAGGCCTATGCCGCATTGGAAGGTCTCAGGCAAAGAAGGCGCGCGCGGAACCCCATCGCGCCCCGGAGCTAAGCCAGCGCTATGGACGCGTGCTTGCAGCCTTCAATGGGCAGCAAATCCACGACTATCAGAAATGCACATCCGCTGAAGTCAGCGATGATGGGCTCGCGCCGTCGCTACGTCATGGGTGTCATTTCCTCCTCGTTCATCTGGCCATGGACTCCTTGCACGCCGAAGTAAGTCGATCGTGTGTCTTCATACACGAGACATGCCCGACTAACCTTAGTCAGTTATGAAGGAGCTTCGCGGGTCATCGGAGGGACATGCGGGAAATAGAAAGCCAATGGAGCCTGTCGACCACGCGTTCTACCTCGTACGTTTCGTCATTCGTTCGCAGCGCCTGGGATGCTCACACTCGGGCGGCAGCGTCCATATGAATCCGAAGACTATCCCTAGCCCTTCACACAGGGTGCCGTGATTTGAAGACACAGGTCAATCACTTTTTGTTATTTCGCTGACCATTAACCTCGTCCGGCTTTGTAACCATAGATGAGGTGTGTTTCGGTATCTGAAGGTGTTCCGCCACAGCGAGCCGAGATACAACGCGCTTTCAAGGACACGGATGGCCAACAGTTCCGGGACTTTCGGGAAAACACACTGGACGAAGTCAATGGGGACGCGGTCGCACCGGCTTAGCTATGCCGGCGTCTCAAGTCACTTACGACGCCGCGGCTATGATGGGACCGCCTGCGCCGACGGTTTCGAACGAAGCTCCTGACGGCATGCACATCCGGCCACTTTTTCTCTTTCGACTCCCCATCCCTTTCCTCCGAACCGCGATTGGGAAGACTTTAACAATCCGGCGTCGAATGGCTCACTAGGTCGTACTCTCAGGACCAGGGGACATTCTACCTCTCTCTGGCGTCTCTTGGCCAGTTCTCGCCTTCCCACAGCAGTGGCGATCGCTCAAGTCGAGCAACTTCAATGCAATCCGATGATTCGCTTCCATCAACTCCAGGCCAGCTGCAACGCGCGCCGACCTATCAACAAACTTCCCATAGAGATCCTGACGCAGATCCTTGCAGAAGCTCTCGCCGAATCGCTCGACGACCCATACCTCCTCCGTGCATTTTTCACCCGTGTCCAGCTACATCGGCGACCACTTGACGGCGATAAGTAGGGCTTCCATGACGGATTCTTGCTATGCCTCTTGGTTGGTCCTTACCGGTCATGAAGGCGTGCCCTAGGCCTGACTGTACTCGAAGCATGCGGACATGTCGGTTGCTTCACATCTTCGTGCTGCAGGCGTTCCTCTTTTCCTGTGGGATCCCTCCTTTGTAACATTTGGGAGGATTCATTACATTTAGCTATAGCAGAATACTATAAATTTTCCTCTTGATGCGCTCTTGCACTTTCAAATAAGCGATCAGTGCATCTTCAAGTTGAATAAAAAAGGTTGTACCAGTATGACACTACTCAACGCTCAGTTTGACGGTGTAAATGGCTCGAGGTATGACTTATAATGAAGTTACTGAGTGTTCGGAGTCTAAGTAAATCAATGTCAGAGGAGTGTGTATTGAGAGACGGTGACGTCGAGGCCCGGCCATATATGGCAACGTAAGCGCGTGCGGGGAAGTTTGTCTGTGTTTGGGCATGCTTGACACAAACATGTCGATCGCGCCCGTGCTCTTCTCTTCGAACCCCCATCTCTGCTTCTTTTCGCGTCTGCTCGAGATCGTATGGGGCGCCTTATGTTTCCGAGGCACGTCCGAATAGCGCATTCTGCCAAGAAGAATGGCTTCTTCCAGGAAGCCTGGCAAACTTTGACCTTGACGTCTTCCGTCGCGAACTTCAGGAGCTGTCAAGCACCGGCCGCGCTGATATAAAGAACATGCTCGGATGACTGCGACCTCGATCCTTTCTCCCCACCCCTCGATTTCGTCTGCTCTGTTTGGGGTCAGCGTGTTCGTCCCCTCGGCGGCCTGGGTCTTTGTGCGCTTCTCGTGGGCTATTGACTCGGCGGTCACCGGTCACCAGCAAGCGGTCTCTCGTGGTCTAGTTACACAGTATGCTACCCACAGCAAATTACTCTGGCGAAAATGTCGGCGATGTGTCCTCTGTAGCTTCTTGTTCTTTCCCTTCGGATTTTGAGTGCTCTTCTACGCAGTCCGACGCACCATTGATCGCCATCGTTGGGATGGCCGCAGAGTTCCCCGGGGCTGAGGATACAGCGCGACTGTGGACAGTACTCGGGGACGGTATCAATACGTTGAGGAAGGTGCGCAGCATCTCCGAGGACTAAGGAAATTAACTAGCTTTAACGAAACTCATAGATCCCTCTAGACCGGTTCGATACCTCCGTCCATACGGATGTTTCTGGCGCCCGTGGAAGGTCCATGAAGACCACCATGGGAAACTTCATAGTCAATGCAGACGCCTTTGACAACGCCTTCTTCCAGGTCTCGCCGAGGGAGGCGCGCAGCATGGATCCGCAACAGCGTGTCCTCCTTCGTGTAGCACACAACGCGCTCGAGAATGCAGGCTATGTACCCAAGGCGACGCCGACATTCGACCCAGAGAGCTTTGGGACATTCATTGGTGTAGCTACCAACGACTACGTGCAGAATTTGCGGGACGACGTGGATGTCTACTACAGCACTGGTAACGCCAGCGTTCACGTACATCTGTCCGGCTCTTTCTGACACTTCGACAGGCACTCTTCCGGCCTTCCTGAGCGGGCGGATATCGTACGCATTTGGTCTGGGCGGACCTTCCATGGTCCTCGACACTGCGTGCTCGTCATCCTTGGTGGCAATTCACCAGGCGTGCCGTGCGCTGGCGTCCGGGGATTGCAATGCGGCGCTCGCCGGAGGGGTGAACATCATCACCAGCCCGGATGTAAGCGCGCTCCTTCTCTCGGAGATCTTGCCCTAATCGGTGTTACCCCCCTCCCAGATGTACCTTGGCCTTGCACGAGGTCACTTCCTGAGCGAGACAGGGCAGTGCCGGCCTTGGGACGCCTCAGCTGATGGATACTGCCGCTCCGAGGGGTGCGGCGTTTTCGTGCTCAAGCGCCTGGAAGACGCGGTGGCGGAGAATGACAGGATCCTGGCCGTCATTCGGGGGAGTGAAGTCAACCAGTCCGGAAATGCGCGCTCGATCACCCACCCGCACGTTCCTGCCCAAGCCACCCTCTTCCAGAAGCTCGTCACATCAGCTGATGTGGACCCGCTGGACATCAGTGTCGCTGAGTGCCATGGGACTGGGACGCAGGCAGGGGACCCCGCAGAGCTGGAAGCGATACGGAAGGTCTTTGCCATCGGCCGCCTAAAGGACAACCCGCTACACATCACGTCAATTAAGGCGAACATCGGCCATGCTGAGGCTGCGTCCGGCGCTGCAAGTTTGGCGAAGCTCATTCTCATGCTGCAGCACCGCACTATTCCCCGACACATCTCCTTCAAGACGCTGACTCCTCGCATACCCGACCTCGCCGTCGACAACGTGCGCATCGACACAGAGTCTACTCCGTGGACATCCGCAGAGGGAAAGACGCGTCTCGCTTTGCTGACGAACTTCGGTGCTGCTGGGTCCAACAGCGCTCTGCTTCTTGAGGAGCATATACCGCCTCCTCGTATCGGTGTCCCCGTAGGCGACTTTCTACTCGGACTCTCCTGCAAGAGCGAGGCCGCGGCCGAAGAGCGTCGCCGCACGTACATGTTACATCTCGAGCACAGTATCCGCGACACTGCGTCGTTGCAGGACTTCATGTACTCCGCAACCGCGCGCCGGGAGCTTCATGGGTACCGGCTAGCAGTTTCCGGAAGATCTCAAGCGGAGCTGTTCGCGAACCTAGGCAGCGCGAAAGTCATCAAGGCAAGCCCCGCCGACAAAGTCGTTTTTGTCTTCTCTGGCCAAGGCTCGCAGTATGACAGAATGGGCTCCGACTTGTACCAGCACCTCCCCGCTTTCGCACGAATCGTGGACGAGTGTCACAAGAAGCTCGTCATGGCAGGATGTCCTGGGATCCTGGATACCTTCATCTCAGGCTTGCATCACAGCGAACGAAGAAACGAGCCAATACGGTTCCGATCATCCCAGGCGTCATTGTTCGTCCTCGAGTACGCCCTCGCGCAGCTGTGGATCTCATGGGGCATTCGTCCGTGTGCAGTGATGGGACATAGGTGCGTCTCTCGCGTTCCGCGTCTCATACACACGAGCCTGACTTCTACTTGCGTAGTTTTGGCGAGTTCGCGGCACTGACGGTCGCTGGCATACTCACACTGGATGACGCTCTCCGCGTAGTCACGAGACGCGCCGAAGTCATCGCCGAGAAATGCGCCCTCCACAATACCGGCATGACCTCCGTCCAAGGGCCCGTGGATGAGTTTGCACAGTGTCTAGGAAGCGCCCCCTTTTCGCGGTTGGAGGTCTGCTGCTACAACAGGTATGTCAAGCATTCCCGCTTCTCACCCAGGCGCATCTGACCTCTCCGCATATAAGTGCCACGAGTTTCGTAGTCGGCGGCGACCTTGGCGAACTGTACCGCTTCGAAGAAATGTGCACCGCGCAGGGTGTGCGTCATACGCGACTTGACATTCCATACGCCTACCACTCCGCAGCGATGGACCCTGTCCAGCGCGATCTTGAGGCTCTCTACGCGGAAGTCATGCCATCACCCCCAGAGATCCCTGTCCTTTCGAACACCACTGGGTCGATGATCCAACCAGGGGATAGTAGTGCTATCGGCGTCGACTACTTCGCGCAGCACTGTCGGAAGGCTTCACGTTTCCAGCAAGGCGTAGAGAGCCTGAGCACGCACATCAACCTCTCCGAGGTCGCGGCGTTCATCGAGGTTGGTCCCCACTCTGCCACGCTTCCACTCCTGCGCGGGATCCAGAAGGATGGTTCGCCACTGTTGCTCCCCTCGGCGCGGAAGACCTCCCCTGGGCTGGAGACTCTGTGCACATCCCTCGCGCAGCTTTACTGTACATCCGTTCCCGTGGACTGGCGGAAGGTGTTCGCAGATCTCGCCCCCAGCGCCAGGCTGGTCGACCTCCCAGCGTATCCCTTCGCGCAGACGAGGTTCTGGATGTCATACAAAGAACACGCTAGGCGCGACGAAGTTCCCCTTCAGATAGCAACAACTCGCTCGCGCTTCTCCCTCCTCGATCGCTGCGTCCGCTCAGCCTCGAGTGATACAGGTGCCGTGTTCGAGACGAGTCTGGAGACTTTGTCGGAGCTCATCCAGGGACACAAAGTCGGGGACGTCCCTCTCTGCCCTGCCTCAGTGTACGTGGAGCTCGCTACGTCGGTAGCTATCTCTGTTCTGCAAGACCGTCATGCGTGGGCTGAAGGCGACGTCCTGGACCTCTCTGAAGTTGTCTACCCCAGGCCACTGGTCTACACTCCTAGAAGCAACGATCGGATCCACGTAGAGGTGTCATTGCTCGAAAAGCATAAGGGATCATTCTCTGTCTCTCTAATACCCAAGGCCGAGGCGGCTGCTCAGGTGTACTGCAGGGGTTCCTTCAAGAAAACAACATCCGAAGCCCGTTTGTCCAAGTTCTCCTACGCAGCCTCCACGGTCCAACGTGAAATCCAAGCCGTTCTTCGCGCGGGCCCCGCAGGGGCTTCCGAGACGTTCACTACCCGGACAGTATACGACCTCCTCTTCCCCTCAATCGTCGCATACTCGAACATATACCGCGCCGTACAAACGATCACCGTCAACACACCCTCCTCGACCGCGTACGCCGTAATCCAGCTGCCCAAACCCGCACTCCCTGGCACGTTCGCGGTACATCCTATCTTCGTCGACGCCCTCATCCACGTCGCGGGCTTCCTCGTCAACTTCACTCGCGGCATGAACGGCCGCGATGCATACATCTGCTCGCGCGCGGACAAGGTCCAGTTTGTCCCGCAAGTGTTAGACCCTTCGGCGCGCTATGGCGTATACGTAACGATTACGCGCGAGGATAAGGGTACTGTCACAGTGGACGCGTACGCGCTCGAGGCGGACGACCCGCGCGGGAGGATCGTTGCGCGCCTTAAGCGCGTGCACTTCCACCGACTGGGGCTGGAGGGGTTCAAGAAAGTGCTGCAGTCTCTCGCAGGCCGTTCTTCGATGCTGCCATCTTGCGAACAGTCACAGCCAATCACCGCCCCGACGACCAGCTCCACATCTGAACGCCAAATCCTTGGGGGCTCGCTTCAAGACCTCGAGCGCGCGGTGCTCCGCGTCATCGCGGAGACGGCTGGGATCGCGGAAAAGGAGGTGCGGGCCGACGCGCACCTCGCACATCTGGGCATCGACTCGCTCATGCTCTGGGAGGTCGCCGCTGGCCTGCGCGAGATCGTCCCAGGTGCAGCGCAGGTGCTCGCTGCGCAGGAGCTTGCGGGCGCGACGACTGTGGGTGATCTTGTGTGGCTGGTGAGCGAGAAGTATGGACGCGGTAGCGTGCTGCCTAGACCGTCGACCGAGGACACCATTACAGCGCCGACGCTCCTCCCTGCGCGCGAAGTTTCTGGCGCTGTCATTGCTGATTCCACCGCGGTGGACATGGATGCAGTCAAGACGGCGCTATCTTCTGTTCTTGACATTCCCGCTGCGGACATCTCGAACGACGCGGAGCTGCATGCACTCGGGCTCGACTCTCTTTCCGCAATCGAGGCGCGACACACATTCGATATACGCTGCGGTGTCAAGGTCGACGAAGAGACGCTCTTTGCGTGCCACACTGTCCGCGACATCCTTCGCGCGCTCGTTCCCGGAGACCCGCTCTCCCTGACTTCCTCTCGCATCCCCGATATCGCAAGACCAAGCGCGTACACGCCCTCTCTAGTGCCCGAAACCCCGCCCTCCCCTCCCGTCCCTCCTGCCCCCTCCAGCGCCCCCTCCAGCGGGCCCCCTGCATCTCCCCTTGCTCAAGAAACCGTCCACCACGCAGACGGCTACTCCCTCGTCCGCATCCAATCCCGACCCCCGGGCACCACCGCCTACCTCCCCCCGCTCATCCTCATCCACGACGGCAGCGGGACGATCGGGGCCTACGAGCGGCTCGCGCCCCTCGGACGCGACGTCTGGGCCGTGCGCAACGCCGACTTCGGCCGCTTCTTCGCGGCGCCAGGGCGGGCGGAGGCGGAGTGCGGGGCGGTCGTGGCGCTGGCGCTGGCGTATGCGGCTACGCTGGCGACGGAGGTGTTGTTCGATGAGAACTTATGTGTCAGGGGCGGGTGTATCGTTGGGGGTGAGTCTCCCACCTTCGATTTTACAATGGAGGAACTGTTGCATACGCGTGGAACACTCCGCTGACGGGGTGTGTTTATATAGGATGGTCGTTCGGGGGCGTCGTGGCGTACGAGGTCGCGCACCAGCTGCGCGCGATGGGCGTCCGCGTAGGGCTCCTGCTCATCGACGCGCCCGCGCCCCAGCCCCCCAACGCGCTCCCCGACTGGCTCATCGACGCTCTCCACAGACGCCTCACGACTTCAACGGCGGCACGCGCCGACTGCGGCTTCGCAGTGCAGATGCGCATCGCGGCACGCGCGCTCGCCGCATACCGTCCCAACCCTAGCGCACCCGCCCTGCGCGCGGTGTACCTGCGCGGCATGGAGCCCGCAGACCTCGCGGTGTCCACGGCGGAGAGCGGCGAGATCGACGCGCAGGTGCGTGCGTTCCTGACGAAAGAGGGCGATGAGTGGACGGTGCCGCTATGGGAGAAGGCACTTGGGGGCGGGACGATGGACGTTTTGGACGTCCCTGGGGATCATTTCAGGATTTTCGGTCGCGCGAACGTGAGTGCCATGACTTAGTGTGTTCTGAGAGAGACTGACGTTCAGGCTCAGATGGAAGGGCTCAGCGAGCAGCTTGTAAAGGGCCTTCATTTACTGTCGGGATGGACCTAGAGAACCTTGCAGGCGTTTCGATAAAATGGCCCTCTGACTGTTTGCACAGTGTTTGCGCGATGACAATGTATGAGCACAGTGGGCTCGCAATGTTGGTTGGAACGCATCCAATGAGTGTTTATACAGCGTATATGTGAGCGAGAGCGTGTGCGTCGGCGTCGGTTACCTGTAAGTAAAGCGACGCGGGTCCTCAGTACGCACGCTCGAGTGAGAGCAAGACTAATCATTGTGCTGTACCTGTAAGTAAAGCGACGCGGGTCTACATACAGTACAGTTAGTAAGGTGAACATGAACGGGGGGAAATGGGATCGGCTTACCCTCAGTACGCACGCTCGAGTGAGAGCAAGACTGAGGGCAGCGCGATCGCGAGACGTCGAGTATAAGTGGGGGGCGAGAGGGCGAGCGATAGGGCGTCTAAATGAGAAATTGCCTAATCGAGAATGCTTATGTAATACTGACCGCGCGGAACTCGTCCGCGCGGCAGGCATGAAGACGATAACGAACGAAACAATCAGAAAACATACACTAGACGATACGGGGCCGGTCGCGGACAACGACGCTCGGATTGCGTGCTCCAACACTCCCCCTCAATCCTGGAGCAGACCAAGGGCGGCGGCGAAGTGCTTCACTTTCGGCGAAGGGAGCGCCTTGGTGAGCGTGTCGGCGACCATGTCCTCCGTCGGACAATAGACGAGATGAATCTTCTTCTCGTCGATGACCCAGCGAATGAATGAAAGCGAATATCGATGTGTTTGGTACGGGCGTGTACTGGTGTCACGAGCGAGGGCG